>NC_092708.1:285080361-285390361 GCF_047496885.1 Scyliorhinus torazame | reverse complement strand
CTGGAGGGATGGTTGGATGGATGGATGGCTGGATGGCTGGAAGGCTGGAGGGACGGAAGGATGGATGGCTGGATGGATGGCTGGATGGATGGATGGCTGAATGGATGGCTGGCGGGAGGGATGGATGGATGGATGGATGGATGGCTGGATGGATGGCTGGATGGATGGATGGCTGGATGGATGGCTGGCTGGAGGGATGGATGGATGGATGGCTGGATGGATGGATGGCCGAATGGATGGCTGGCTGAAGGGATGGATGGATTGCTGAATGGATGGCTGGATGGATGGATGGCTGGATGGATGGCTGGCTGGAGGGATGGATTAATGGATGGATGGATGGATGGATGGCTGGATGGCTGGATGGCTGGATGGATGTCTGGCTGGGCGGATGGATTGATGGATGGATGGCTGCATGGATGGCTGGATGGATGGATGGATGGATGGCTGGCTGGCTGGAGGTATGGATGGATGGATGAATGACTGCATGGATGGCTGGATGGAGAGATGGATGAATGCATGGATGGCTGGATGGATAGATGGATGGAGGGATGGCTGAATGGATGGCTGGCTGGAGGGATGGATGGATGGATGGATGGCTGGATGGATGGCTGGATGGTTGGATGGATGGCTTGCTGGAGGGATGGAAGGATGGATGGATGGATAGCTGGACGGATGGCTGGATGGATGGATGGCTGGATGAATGGCTGGCTGGAGGGATGGATGGATGGATGGATGGCAGGATGGATGGCTGGATGGATGGATGGCTGGCAGGCTGAAGGGATGGATGGAAGGATGGATGGCTGAATGGACGGCAGGATGGATGGATGGCTTGATGGATGGCTGGCTGGAGGGATGGATTGATGAATGGATGGCTGGATGGATAGCTGAATGGATGGCTGGATGGCTGGCTGGCTGGTGGGATGGATGGATGGATGGATAGCTGGATGGAGGGATGACTGGATGGTTGGCTGCCTGGAGGGATGGATGGATGGATGGCTGGATGGATGGCTTGATGGAGGGATGGCTGGATGGCTGGCTGGCTGGAGGGATGGATTGATGGATGGATGGCTGGCTGGATGGATGGATGGCTGGATGTATGGCTGGCTGGAGAGATGGATGAATGGTTGGATGGCTGGATGGATGGCTGGATGGAGGGATGGCTGGATGGATGGCTGGCTGGAGGGTTGGATGGATGGATGGATGGCTGGATGGTTGGCTGGATGAACGGATGGCTGGGTGGATGGCTTGCTGGAGGGATGGATGGTTGGATGGCTGGATGGATGGCTGAATGGATGGATGGCTGGATGAATGGCTGGCTGGAGGGATGGATGGATGGATGGATGGCTGGATGGATGGCTGGATGGATGGATGGCTGGTTGGATGACTGGCTGGAGGGATGGATGGATGGATGGATGGCTGGATGGATGGCTGGCTGTAGTGATGGATGGATGGATGGATGGCTGGATGGATGGCTGGATGGATGGATGGCTGGTTGGATGACTGGCTGGAGGGATGGATGGCTGGACGGATGGCTGGATGGATGGAAGGCTGGATGTATGGCTGGATGCAGGGATGGATGGATGTATGGATGGCTGAATGGATGGCTAGATCGATGAATGGATGGATGGCTGGCTGGAGGGATGGAGTCATGGATGGATGTCTGGATGGATGGCTGGATGGAAGGATGGCTGGATGCATGGCTGTCTGGAGAAAAGGATTGATGAATGGATGGCTGGATGGCTGGCTGGATGGATGGCTGGCTGGAGGGATGGTTGGATGGATGGATGGCTGGATGGATGGCTGGAAGGATGGATGGCTGGATGGATGGCTGGCTGGAGGGATGGATGGATGGATGGCTGGGCGGATGGATGGCTGGATGGATGGCTGGCTGGAGGGATGGATGGATGGATGGATGGTTGGATGGATGGCTGAATGGATGGATGGCTGAAGGGATGGATGGATGGATGGATTACTGAATGGATGGCTGGATGGATGGATGGTGGCTGGATGTATGGCTGGCTGGAGAGATGGATGAATGGTTGGATGGCTGGATGGATGGCTGGATGGAGGGATGGCTTGATGGATGGCTGGCTGGAGAGATGGATGGATGGATGGATGGATGGCTGGATGGATGGCTGGATGAATGGATGGCTGGATGGATGGCTTGCTGGAGGGATGGATGTTTGGATGGCTGGATGGATGGCTGAATGGATGGATGGCTGGATGAATGGCAGGCTGGAGGGATGGATGGATGGATGGATGGCTGGATGGATGGATGGCTGGTTGGATGACTGGCTGGAGGGATGGATGGATGGATGGATGGCTGGATGGGCGGCTGGATGGATGGATGGCTGGATGGATGGCTGGCTGGAGGGAAGGATGGATGGATGGATGGCTGGATGGAAGGCTGGATAAATGGATGGATGGATGGCTGTCTGGCTGGAGGTATGGATGGATGGATGAATGGCTGGATGGATGGCTTGATGGAGAGATGGATGAATGCATGGATGGCTGGATGGATGGCTGGATGGAGGGATGGCTGGATGGATGGCTGGCTGGAGTGATGGATGGATGGATGGATGGCTGGATGGATGGATGGCCGAATGGATGGCTGGCTGAATGGATGGATGGATGGATGGATTGCTGAATGGATGGCTGGATGGATGGATGGCTGGATGGATGGCTGGCTGGAGGGATGGATTAATGGATGGATGGATGGCTGGATGGCTGGATGGATGTCTGGCTGGGCGGATGGATTGATGGATGGATGGCTGGATGGATGGATGGATGGATGGATGGATGGATGGCTGGCTGGCAGGAGGTATGGATGGATGGATAATGGCTGGATGGATGGCTGGATGGAGAGATGGATGAATGCATGGATGGCTGGATGGATGGCTGGATGGAGGGATGGCTGGATGGATGGCTGGCTGGAGGGATGGATGGATGGATGTAAGGCTGGATGGATGGCTGGATGGAAGGCTGGATGGATGGATGGCTGGATGGATGGCTGGCTGGAGGGACGGATGGATGGCTGGATGGATGGCTGGATGGATGGATGGCTGGATGAATGGCTGGCTGGAGGGATGAATGGATGGATGGATGGCAGGATGGATGGCTGGAGGATGGATGGCTGGATGGATGACTCGCTGGGGGGATGGATGGATGGATGGATGGCTGGATGGATGGCTGGATGGATGGATGGCTTGATGGATGGCTGGATGGATGGATGGTTGGATGGCTGGATGGATGGATGGTTGGATGGATGGATGGCTGGATGGCTGGAAGGCTGGATGGATGGATGGCTGGATGGATGGATGGATGGATGGATGGATGGATGGATGGATGGCTGGATGCATGGCTGGATGGAGGGATGGCTGGATGGATGGCTGGCGAGGGTGACGGATGGATGGATGGCTGGATGAATGGCTGTATGGAGGGATGGCTGGCTGGACGGCTGGCTGGATGGTTGGATGGCTGGATGGATGGATGGATGGACGGATGGATGGAGGGATGGCTGGGTGGATGGCTGGCTGGAGGGATGGTTGGATGGATGGATGGCTGGATGGCTGGAAGGCTGGAGGGACGGAAGGATGGATGGCTGGATGGATGGCTGGATGGATGGATGGCTGAATGGATGGCTGGCGGGAGGGATGGATGGATGGATGGATGGCTGGATGGATGGCTGGATGGATGGATGGCTGGATGGATGGCTGGCTGGAGGGATGGATGGATGGATGGCTGGATGGATGGATGGCCGAATGGATGGCTGGCTGAAGGGATGGATGGATGGATGGATTGCTGAATGTATGGCTGGATGGATGGATGGCTGGATGGATGGCTGGCTGGAGGGATGGATTAATGGATGGATGGATGGATGGATGGCTGGATGGCTGGATGGCTGGATGGATGTCTGGCTGGGCGGATGGATTGATGGATGGATGGCTGCATGGATGGCTGGATGGATGGATGGATGGATGGATGGATGAATGGCTGGAGGGATGGATGGCTGGATGGATGGCTGGAAGGATGGATGGCTGGATGGATGGCTGGCTGGAGGGATGGATGGATGGATGGATGGATGGATGGCTGGGCGGATGGATGGCTGGATGGATGGCTGGCTGGAGGGATGGATGGATGGATGGATGGCTGGATGGATGGCTGAATGGATGGATGGCTGAAGGGATGGATGGATGGATGGATTACTGAATGGATGGCTGGATGGATGGATGGATGGCTGGATGTATGGCTGGCTGGAGAGATGGATGAATGGTTGGATGGCTGGATGGATGGCTGGATGGAGGGATGGCTTGATGGATGGCTGGCTGGAGAGATGGATGGATGGATGGATGGATGGCTGGATGGATGGCTGGATGAATGGATGGCTGGATGGATGGCTTGCTGGAGGGATGGATGGTTGGATGTCTGGATGGATGGCTGAATGGATGGATGGCTGGATGAATGGCTGGCTGGAGGGATGGATGGATGGATGGATGGATGGATGGATGGCTGGATGGATGGATGGCTGGTTGGATGACTGGCTGGAGGGATGGATGGATGGATGGATGGCTGGATGGGCGGCTGGATGGATGGATGGCTGGATGGATGGCTGGCTGGAGGGAAGGATGGATGGATGGATGGCTGGATGGAAGGCTGGATGGATGGATGGATGGATGGCTGTCTGGCTGGAGGTATGGATGGATGGATGAATGGCTGGATGGATGGCTTGATGGAGAGATGGATGAATGCATGGATGGCTGGATGGATGGCTGGATGGAGGGATGGCTGGATGGATGGCTGGCTGGAGTGATGGATGGATGGATGGATGGCTGGATGGATGGATGGCCGAATGGATGGCTGGCTGAATGGATGGATGGATGGATGGATTGCTGAATGGATGGCTGGATGGATGGATGGCTGGATGGATGGCTGGCTGGAGGGATGGATTAATGGATGGATGGATGGCTGGATGGCTGGATGGCTGGATGGATGTCTGGCTGGGCGGATGGATTGATGGATGGATGGCTGGCTGGAGGGATGGATGGATGGATGGCTGGATGGATGGATGGCCGAATGGATGGCTGGCTGAAGGGATGGATGGATGGATGGATTGCTGAATGGATGGCTGGATGGATGGATGGCTGGATGGATGGCTGGCTGGAGGGATGGATTAATGAATGGATGGATGGATGGATGGCTGGATGGCTGGATGGCTGGATGGATGTCTGGCTGGGCGGATGGATTGATGGATGGATGGCTGCATGGATGGCTGGATGGATGGATGGATGGATGGATGAATGGCTGGAGGGATGGATGGCTGGATGGATGGCTGGAAGGATGGATGGCTGGATGGATGGCTGGCTGGAGGGATGGATGGATGGATGGATGGATGGATGGCTGGGCGGATGGATGGCTGGATGGATGGCTGGCTGGAGGGATGGATGGATGGATGGATGGCTGGATGGATGGCTGAATGGATGGATGGCTGAAGGGATGGATGGATGGATGGATTACTGAATGGATGGCTGGATGGATGGATGGATGGCTGGATGTATGGCTGGCTGGAGAGATGGATGAATGGTTGGATGGCTGGATGGATGGCTGGATGGAGGGATGGCTTGATGGATGGCTGGCTGGAGAGATGGATGGATGGATGGATGGATGGCTGGATGGATGGCTGGATGAATGGATGGCTGGATGGATGGCTTGCTGGAGGGATGGATGGTTGGATGTCTGGATGGATGGCTGAATGGATGGATGGCTGGATGAATGGCTGGCTGGAGGGATGGATGGATGGATGGATGGATGGATGGCTGGATGGATGGATGGCTGGTTGGATGACTGGCTGGAGGGATGGATGGATGGATGGATGGCTGGATGGGCGGCTGGATGGATGGATGGCTGGATGGATGGCTGGCTGGAGGGAAGAATGGATGGATGGATGGCTGGATGGAAGGCTGGATGGATGGATGGATGGATGGCTGTCTGGCTGGAGGTATGGATGGATGGATGAATGGCTGGATGGATGGCTTGATGGAGAGATGGATGAATGCATGGATGGCTGGATGGATGGCTGGATGGAGGGATGGCTGGATGGATGGCTGGCTGGAGTGATGGATGGATGGATGGATGGCTGGATGGATGGATGGCCGAATGGATGGCTGGCTGAATGGATGGATGGATGGATGGATTGCTGAATGGATGGCTGGATGGATGGATGGCTGGATGGATGGCTGGCTGGAGGGATGGATTAATGGATGGATGGATGGCTGGATGGCTGGATGGCTGGATGGATGTCTGGCTGGGCGGATGGATTGATGGATGGATGGCTGGATGGATGGATGGCTGGCTGTCAGGAGGTATGGATGGATGGATAATGGCTGGATGGATGGCTGGATGGAGAGATGGATGAATGCATGGATGGCTGGATGGATGGCTGAATGGAGGGATGGCTGGATTGATGGCTGGCTGGAGGGATGGATGGATGGATGTAAGGCTGGATGGATGGCTGGATGGAAGGCTGGATGGATGGATGGCTGAATGGATGGCTGGCTGGAGGGACGGATGGATGGATGGATGGCTGGATTGATGGCTGGATGGATGGATGGCTGGATGAATGGCTGGCTGGAGGGATGGATGGATGGATGGCAGGATGGATGGCTGGAGGATGGATGGCTGGATGGATGACTCGCTGGGGGGATGGATGGATGGATGGATGGCTGGATGGATGGCTGGATGGATGGATGGCTTGATGGATGGCTGGATGGATGGATGGTTGGATGGCTGGATAGATGGATGGTTGGATGGATGGATGGCTGGATGGCTGGAAGGCTGGATGGATGGATGGCTGGATGGATGGATGGATGGATGGATGGATGGATGCATGGCTGGATGCATGGCTGGATGGAGGGATGGCTGGATGGATGGCTGGCGGGGGTGACGGATGGATGGATGGCTGGATGAATGGCTGTATGGAGGGATGGCTGGCTGGACGGCTGGCTGGATGGTTGGATGGCTGGATGGATGGATGGATGGACGGATGGATGGAGGGATGGCTGGGTGGATGGCTGGCTGGAGGGATGGTTGGATGGATGGATGGCTGGATGGCTGGAAGGCTGGAGGGACGGAAGGATGGATGGCTGGATGGATGGCTGGATGGATGGATGGCTGAATGGATGGCTGGCGGGAGGGATGGATGGATGGATGGATGGCTGGATGGATGGCTGGATGGATGGATGGCTGGATGGATGGCTGGCTGGAGGGATGGATGGATGGATGGCTGGATGGATGGATGGCCGAATGGATGGCTGGCTGAAGGGATGGATGGATGGATGGATTGCTGAATGGATGGCTGGATGGATGGATGGCTGGATGGATGGCTGGCTGGAGGGATGGATTAATGGATGGATGGATGGATGGATGGCTGGATGGCTGGATGGCTGGATGGATGTCTGGCTGGGCGGATGGATTGATGGATGGATGGCTGCATGGATGGCTGGATGGATGGATGGATGGATGGATGGCTGGCTGGAGGTATGGATGGATGGATGAATGGCTGCATGGATGGCTGGATGGAGAGATGGATGAATGCATGGATGGCTGGATGGATAGATGGATGGAGGGATGGCTGGATGGATGGCTGGCTGGAGGGATGGATGGATGGATGGATGGCTGGATGGATGGCTGGATGGTTGGATGGATGGCTTGCTGGAGGGATGGAAGGATGGATGGATGGATAGCTGGACGGATGGCTGGATGGATGGATGGCTGGATGAATGGCTGGCTGGAGGGATGGATGGATGGATGGATGGCAGGATGGATGGCTGGATGGATGGATGGCTGGCAGGCTGAAGGGATGGATGGAAGGATGGATGGCTGAATGGACGGCTGGATGGATGGATGGCTTGATGGATGGCTGGCTGGAGGGATGGATTGATGAATGGATGGCTGGATGGATAGCTGAATGGATGGCTGGATGGCTGGCTGGCTGGTGGGATGGATGGATGGATGGATAGCTGGATGGAGGGATGGCTGGATGGTTGGCTGCCTGGAGGGATGGATGGATGGATGGCTGGATGGATGGCTGGATGGAGGGATGGCTGGATGGCTGGCTGGCTGGAGGGATGGATTGATGGATGGATGGCTGGATGGATGGATGGATGGCTGGATGTATGGCTGGCTGGAGAGATGGATGAATGGTTGGATGGCTGGATGGATGGCTGGATGGAGGGATGGCTGGATGGATGGCTGGCTGGAGGGTTGGATGGATGGATGGATGGCTGGATGGTTGGCTGGATGAACGGATGGCTGGGTGGATGGCTTGCTGGAGGGATGGATGGTTGGATGGCTGGATGGATGGTTGAATGGATGGATGGCTGGATGAATGGCTGGCTGGAGGGATGGATGGATTGATGGATGGCTGGATGGATGGCTGGATGGATGAATGGCTGGTTGGATGACTGGCTGGAGGGATGGATGGATGGATGGATGGCTGGATGGATGGCTGGCTGGAGTGATGGATGGATGGATGGATGGCTGGATGGATGGCTGGATGGATGGATGGCTGGTTGGATGACTGGCTGGAGGGATGGATGGCTGGACGGATGGATGGATGGATGGAAGGCTGGATGTATGGCTGGATGCAGGGATGGATGGATGGATGGATGGCTGAATGGATGGCTAGATCGATGGATGGTTGGATGGCTGGCTGGAGGGATGGAGTCATGGATTGATGTCTGGATGGATGGCTGGATGGAAGGATGGCTGGATGCATGGCTGTCTGGAGGGATGGATTGATGAATGGATGGCTGGATGGCTGGCTGGATCGATGGCTGGCTGGAGGGATGGTTGGATGGATGGATGGCTGGATGGATGGCTGGAAGGATGGATGGCTGGATGGATGGCTGGCTGGAGGGATGGATGGATGGATGGATGGATGGCTGGATGGCTGGACGGATGGATGGCTGGAAGGATGGCTGGCTGGAGGGATGGATGGATGGATGGATGGCTGAAGGGATGGATGGATGGATGGATTACGGAATGGATGGCAGGATGGATGGATGGATGGCTGGATGTATGGCTGGCTGGAGAGATGGATGAATGGTTGGATGGCTGGATGGATGGCTGGATGGAGGGATGGCTTGATGGATGGCTGGCTGGAGAGATGGATGGATGGATGGCTGGATGGATGGCTGGATGAATGGATGGCTGGATGGATGGCTTGCTGGAGGGATGGATGGTTGGATGGCTGGATGGATGGCTGAATGGATGGATGGCTGGATGAATGGCTGGCTGGAGGGATGGATGGATGGATGGATGGATGGATGGCTGGATGGATGGATGGCTGGTTGGATGACTGGCTGGAGGGATGGATGGATGGATGGATGGATGGATGGGCGGCTGGATGGATGGATGGCTGGCTGGAGGGAAGGATGGCTGGATGGATGGCTGGATGGAAGGCTGGATGGATGGATGGATGGATGGCTGTCTGGCTGGAGGTATGGATGGATGGATGAATGGCTGGATGGATGGCTTGATGGAGAGATGGATGAATGCATGGATGGCTGGTTGGATGGCTGGCTGGGGGGATGGATTGATGAATGGACAGCTGGATGGATTGCTGGATGGATGCCTGGATGGATGGCTGGCTGGTGGGATGGATGGATGGATAGCTGGATGGAGGGATGGCTGGATGGTTGGCTGGCTGGAGGGATGGATGGATGGATGGCTGAATGGATGGATGGCTGGATGAATGGCTGGCTGGAGGGATGGATGGATGGATGGATGGATGGATGGCTGGATGGATGGATGGCTGGTTGGATGACTGGCTGGAGGGATGGATGGATGGATGGATGGATGGATGGGCGGCTGGATGGATGGATGGCTGGATGGATGGCTGGCTGGAGGGAAGGATGGCTGGATGGATGGCTGGATGGAAGGCTGGATGGATGGATGGATGGATGGCTGTCTGGCTGGAGGTATGGATGGATGGATGAATGGCTGGATGGATGGCTTGATGGAGAGATGGATGAATGCATGGATGGCTGGTTGGATGGCTGGATGGAGGGATGGCTGGATGGATGGCTGGCTGGAGGGATGGATGGATGGATGGATGGATAGCTGGCTGGATGGCTGGATGGATGGATGGCTGAATGAATGGCTGGCTGGAGGGATGGATGGATGGATGGATGGCAGGATGGATGGCTGGATGGATGGATGGCTGGATGGATGGCTGGATGGATGGATGGCTGGATGGATGGCTGGCTGGAGGGATGGATTAATGGGTGGATGGCTGGATGGCTGGATGGATGGCTGGCTGGGCGGATGGATTGATGGATGGATGGCTGGATGGATGGCTTGATGGATGGATGGATGGATGGCTGTCTGGCTGGAGGTATGGATGGATGGATGAATGGCTGGATGGATGGCTGGATGTAGAGATGGATGAATGCATGGATGGCTGGATGGATGGCTGGCTGGAGGGATGGATGGATGGATGGATGGATGGATGGCTGGATGGATGGATGGCTGGACGGATGGCTGGCTGGAGGGATGGATGGATGGATGGCTCGATGGATGGCTGGATGGATGGATGGCTGGATGGATGGCTGGCTGGAGTGATGGATGGATGGATGGATGGCTGGATGGATGGCTGGATGGATGGCTGGATGGATTGCTGGCTGGAGGAATGAATGGATTAATGAATGGCTGTACGGATGGCTGGATGGATGGAAGGCTGGATGGATGGCTGGCTGCAGGGATGGATGGATGGATGGATGGCTGAATGGATGGCTAGATCGATGGATGGATGGATGGCTGGCTGGAGGGATGGAGTCATGGATGGATGTCTGGATGGATGGCTGGATGGAAGGATGGCTGGATGCATGGCAAGCTGGAGGGATGGATTGATGGATGGATGGCTGGATGGCTGGCTGGATGGATGGCTGGCTGGAGCGATGGTTGGATGGATGGATGGCTGGATGGATAGCTGGAAGGATGGATGGCTGGATGGATGGCTGGCTGGAGGAATGGATGGATGGATGGATGGATGGATGGCTGGACGGATGGATGGCTGGATGGATGGCTGGCTGGAGGGATGGATGGCTGGATGGATGGCTGGATGGATGGATGGCTGGATGGCTGGCAGGCTGAATGGATGGATGGATGGATGGATGGCTGAATGGACGGCTGGATGGATGGATGGCTTGATGGATGGCTGGCTGGAGGGATGGATTGATGAATGGACAGCTGGATGGATTGCTGGATGGATGCCTGGATGGATGTCTGGCTGGTGGGATGGATGGATGGATAGCTGGATGGAGGGATGGCTGGATGGTTGGCTGGCTGGAGGGATGGATGGATGGATGGCTGGATGGATGGGTGGATGGAGGGATGGCTGGATGGCTGGCTGGCAGGAGGGATGGATGGCTGGATGGATGGCTGGATGGATGGATGGCTTAATGACTGGCTGGAAGGAGGGATGGATGGATGATGGATGGCTGGATGGATGGATGGATGGCTGGATGTATGGCTGGCTGGAGAGATGGATGAATGGTTGGATGGCTGGATGGATGGCTGGATGGAGGGATGGCTGGATGGATGGCTGGCTGGAGGGATGGATGGATGGATGGATGGCTGGATGGATGGCTGGATGAATGGATGGCTGGATGGATGGCTTGCTGGAGGGATGGATGGTTGGATGGCTGGATGGATGGCTGAATGGATGGATGGCTGGATGAATGGCTGGGTGGAGGGATGGATGGATGGATGGATGGCTGGATGGATGGCTGGATGGATGGATGGCTGGTTGGATGACTGGCTGGAGGGATGGATGGATGGATGGATGGCTGGATGGGCGGCTGGATGGATGGATGGCTGGATGGATGGCTGGCTGGAGGGAAGGATGGATGGATGGATGGCTGGATGGAATGCTGGATGGATGGATGGCTGGATGGATGGCTGGCTGGAGGGACGGATGGATGGATGGCTGGATGGATGGCTGGATGGATGGATGGCTGAATGGATGGCTGGCGGGAGGGATGGATGGATGTATGGATGGCTGGATGGATGGCTGGATGGATGGATGGCTGGATGGATGGCTGGCTGGAGGGATGGATGGATGGATGGCTGGATGGATGGAGCCGAATGGATGGCTGGCTGAAGTGATGGATGGATGGATGGATTGCTGAATGGATGGCTGGATGGATGGATGGCTGGATGGATGGCTGGCTGGAGGGATGGATTAATGGGTGGATGGCTGGATGGCTGGATGGATGGCTGGCTGGGCGGATGGATTGAAGGATGGATGGCTGGATGGATGGCTGGATGGATGGATGGATGGATGGCTGTCTGGCTGGAGGTATGGATGGATGGATGAATGGCTGGATGGATGGCTGGCTGGATGGATGGAAGGATGGATGGCTAGATGGATGGCTGGCTGGAGGGATGGATGGATGCATGGATGGATGGATGGATGCCTGGACGGATGGATGGCTGGATGGATGGCTGGCTGGAGGGATGGATGGATGGATGGATTGCTGGATGGATGGCTGAATGGATGGATGGTAGAAGGGATGGATGGATGGATGGATTGCTGAATGGATGGCTGGATGGATGGATGGATGGCTGGATGTATGGCTGGCTGGAGAGATGGATGAATGGTTGGATGGCTGGATGGATGGCTGGATGGAGGGATGGCTTGATGGATGGCTGGCTCGAGGGATGGTGGATGGATGGATGGCTGGATGGATGGCTGGATGAATGGATGGCTGGATGGATGGCTTGCTGGAGGGATGGATGGTTGGATGGCTGGATGGATGGCTGAATGGATGGATGGCTGGATGAATGGCTGGCTGGAGGGATGGATGGATGGATGGATGGATGGATGGCTGGATGGATGGATGGCTGGTTGGATGACTGGCTGGAGGGATGGATGGATGGATGGATGGATGGATGGGCGGCTGGATGGATGGATGGCTGGCTGGAGGGAAGGATGGCTGGATGGATGGCTGGATGGAAGGCTGGATGGATGGATGGATGGATGGCTGTCTGGCTGGAGGTATGGATGGATGGATGAATGGCTGGATGGATGGCTTGATGGAGAGATGGATGAATGCATGGATGGCTGGTTGGATGGCTGGCTGGGGGGATGGATTGATGAATGGACAGCTGGATGGATTGCTGGATGGATGCCTGGATGGATGGCTGGCTGGTGGGATGGATGGATGGATAGCTGGATGGAGGGATGGCTGGATGGTTGGCTGGCTGGAGGGATGGATGGATGGATGGCTGAATGGATGGATGGCTGGATGAATGGCTGGCTGGAGGGATGGATGGATGGATGGATGGATGGATGGCTGAATGGATGGATGGCTGGTTGGATGACTGGCTGGAGGGATGGATGGATGGATGGATGGATGGATGGGCGGCTGGATGGATGGATGGCTGGATGGATGGCTGGCTGGAGGGAAGGATGGCTGGATGGATGGCTGGATGGAATGCTGGATGGATGGATGGATGGATGGCTGTCTGGCTGGAGGTATGGATGGATGGATGAATGGCTGGATGGATGGCTTGATGGAGAGATGGATGAATGCATGGATGGCTGGTTGGATGGCTGGATGGAGGGATGGCTGGATGGATGGCTGGCTGGAGGGATGGATGGATGGATGGATGGATAGCTGGCTGGATGGCTGGATGGATGGATGGCTGAATGAATGGCTGGCTGGAGGGATGGATGGATGGATGGATGGCAGGATGGATGGCTGGATGGATGGATGGCTGGATGGATGGCTGGATGGATGGATGGCTGGATGGATGGCTGGCTGGAGGGATGGATTAATGGGTGGATGGCTGGATGGCTGGATGGATGGCTGGCTGGGCGGATGGATTGATGGATGGATGGCTGGATGGATGGCTTGATGGATGGATGGATGGATGGCTGTCTGGCTGGAGGTATGGATGGATGGATGAATGGCTGGATGGATGGCTGGATGTAGAGATGGATGAATGCATGGATGGCTGGATGGATGGCTGGATGGAGGGATGGCTGGATGGATGGCTGGCTGGAGGGATGGATGGATGGATGGATGGCTGGATGGATGGCTGGATGGCTGGATGGATGGCTTGCTAGAGGGATGGATGGGTGGATGGATGGATAGCTGGATGGTTGGCTGGATGGATGGATGGCTGGATGAATGGCTGGCTGGAGGGATGGATGGATGGCAGGATGGATTGCTGGATGGATGGATGGATGGATGGATGACTCGCTGGCGGGATGGATGGATGAATGGATGGATGGCTGGATGGATGGATGGCTTGATGGATGGCTGGATGGATGAATGGATGGATGGCTGGCAGGCTGAAGGGATGGATGGATGGCTGAATGGTCGGCTGGATGGGTGGATGGCTTGATGAATGGCTGGCTGGAGGGATGGATTGATGAATGGATGGCTGGATGGATAGCTGGATGGATGGCTGGATGGATGGCTGGCTGGTGGGATCGATGGATGGATGGATAGCTGGATGGAGGGATGGCTGGATGGTTGGCTGGCTGGAGGGATGGATGGATGGATGGATGGCTGGATGGATGGCTGGATGGAGGGATGGCTGGATGGCTGGCTGGCTGGAGGGATGGATGGCTGGATGGATGGCTGGATGGATGGATGGCTTAATGACTGGCTGGAAGGAGGGATGGATGGATGGATGGATGGCTGGTTGGATGGATGGATGGCTCGATGTATGGCTGGCTGGAGAGATGGATGAATGGTTGGATGGCTGGATGGATGGCTGGATGGATGGCTGGCGGGAGGGATGGATGGATGGATGGATGGCTGGACGGATGGCTGGATGGATGGATGACTGGATGGGTGGCTGGCTGGAGGGATGGATGGATGGATGCCTGGACGGATGGATGGCCGAATGGATGGCTGGCTGAAGGGATGGATGGATTGCTGAATGGATGGCTGGATGGATGGCTGGCTGGAGGGATGGATTAATGGGTGGATGGGTGGCTGGATGGATGGCTGGCTGGGCGGATGGATTGATGGATGGATGGCTGGATGGATGGCTGGATGGATGGATGGCTGGATGGATGGATGGCTGGATGGATGGCTGGCTGGATGGATGGATAGCTGGATGGAGGGATGGCTGGATGGTTGGCTGGCTGGAGGGATGGATGGATGGATGGATGGCTGGATGGATGGCTGGATGGAGGGATGGCTGGATGACTGGCTGGCTGGAGGGATGGATGGCTGGCTGGATGGATGGATGGCTTAATGACTGGCTGGAAGGAGGGATGGATGGATGGCTGGATGGATGGATGGATGTCTGGATGTATGGCTGGCTGGAGAGATGGATGAATGGTTGGATGGCTGGATGGATGGCTGAATGAATGGATGGCTGGATGGATGGCGTGCTGGAGGGATGGATGGTTGGATGGCTGGATGGATGGCTGAATGGATGGATGGCTGGATGAATGGCTGGCTGGAGGGATGGATGGATGGATGGATGGCTGGATGGATGGCTGGATGGATGGATGGCTGGTTGGATGACTGGCTGGAGGGATGGATGGATGGATGGATGGCTGGATGGGTGGCTGGATGGATGGATGGCTGGTTGGATGGCTGGCTGGAGGGAAGGATGGTTGGATGGATGGCTGGATGGAAGGCTGGTTGGATGGATGGCTGGTTGGATGGATGGATGGCTCGATGAATGGCTGGCTGGAGAGATGGATGAATGGTTGGATGGCTGGATGGATGGCTGGATGGATGGCTGGCGGGAGGGATGGATGGCTGGATGGATGGCTGGCTGGATGGATGGCTGGCTGGAGGGATAGATGGATGGATGCCTGGATGGATGGATGGCCGAATGGATGGCTGGCTGAAGGGATGGATGGATTGCTGAATGGATGGCTGGATGGATGGCTGGCTGGAGGGATGGATTAATGGGTGGATGGATGGCTGGATGGATGGCTGGCTGGGCGGATGGATTGATGGATGGATGGCTGGATGGATGGCTGGATGGATGGATGGCTGGATGGATGGATGGCTGGATGGATGGCTGGCTGGATGGATGGATAGCTGGATGGAGGGATGGCTGGATGGTTGGCTGGCTGGAGGGATGGATGGATGGATGGATGGATGGCTGGATGGATGGCTTGATGGAGGGATGGCTGGATGACTGGCTGGCTGGAGGGATGGATGGCTGGCTGGATGGATGGATGGCTTAATGACTGGCTGGAAGGAGGGATGGATGGATGGATGGATGGCTGGATGGATGGATGGATGGCTGGATGTATGGCTGGCTGGAGAGATGGATGAATGGTTGGATGGCTGGATGGATGGCTGAATGTATGGATGGCTGGATGGATGGCTTGCTGGAGGGATGGATGGTTGGATGGCTGGATGGATGGCTGAATGGATGGATGGCTGGATGAATGGCTCGCTGGAGGGATGGATGGATGGATGGATGGCTGGATGGATGGCTGGATGGATGGATGGCTGGTTGGATGACTGGCTGGAGGGATGGATGGATGGATGGATGACTGGATGGGTGGCTGGATGGATGGATGGCTGGTTGGATGGCTGGCTGGAGGGAAGGATGGTTGGATGGATGGCTGGATGGAAGGCTGGATGGATGGATGGCTGGATGGATGACTGGCTGGAGGGACGGATGGATTGATGGATGGCTGGATGGATGGCTGGATGGATGGATGGCTGAATGGATGGCTGGCGGGAGGGATGGATGGATGGATGGATGGCTGGATGGATGGCTGGATGGATGGATGGCTGGATGGATGGCTGGCTGGAGGGATGGATGGATGGATGGCTGGATGGATGGTTGGCCGAATGGATGGCTGGCTGAAGGGATGGATGGATGGACGGATTGCTGAATAGATGGCTGGATGGATGGATGGCTGGATGGCTGGCTGGCTGGAGGGATGGATTAATGGATGGATGGATGGATGGATGGATGGATGGCTGGATGTCTGGATGGCTGGATGGATGGCTGGCTGGGCGGATGGATTGATGGATGGATGGGTGGATGGATGGCTGGATGGATGGATGGATGGATGGCTGGCTGGCTGGAGGTATGGATGGATGGACGAATGGCTGGATGGATGGCTGGATGGAGGGATGGCTGGATGGATGGCTGGCTGGAGGGATGGATGGCTGGATGGATGGAGGTCCGGATGGATGGCTGGCTGGAGGGATGGATGGATGGCTGGATGGATGGATGGCTGGATGGATGGCTGGCTGGAGGGATGGATGGATGAATGGATGGCTCGATGGATGGATGGATGGCTGGATGAATGGCTGGCTGGAGGGATGGATGGATGGATGGATGGATGGATGGCTGGATGGATGGATGGCTGGTTGGATGACTGGCTGGAGGGATGGATGGATGTATGGATGGCTGGATGGGCGGCTGGATGGATGGATGGCTGGATGGATGGCTGGCTGGAGGGAAGGATGAATGGATGGATGGCTGGATGGAAGGCTGGATGGATGGATGGCTGGATGGATGGCTGGCTGGAGGGACGGATGGATGGATGGCTGAATGGATGGCTGGATGGATGGATGGCTGAATGGATGGCTGGCGGGAGGGATGGATGGATGGATGGATGGCTGGATGGATGGCTGGATGGATGGATGGCTGGATGGATGGCTGGCTGGAGGGATGGATGGATGGATGGATGGCTGGATGGATGGATGGCCGAATGGATGGCTGGCTGAATGGATGGATGGATGGATGGATTGCTGAATGGATGGCTGGATGGATGGATGGCTGGATGGATGGCTGGCTGGAGGGATGGATTAATGGATGGATGGATGGATGGATGGATGGCTGGATGGCTGGAGGGATGGATGGATGGATGGATGGCTGGATGGATGGCTGGATGGACGGATGGCTGGTTGGATGACTGGCTGGAGGGATGGATGGATGGATGGATGACTGGATGGGTGGCTGGATGGATGGATGGCTGGTTGGATGGCTGGCTGGAGGGAAGGATGGTTGGATGGATGGCTGGATGGAAGGCTGGATGGATGGATGGCTGGATGGATGACTGGCTGGAGGGACGGATGGATTGATGGATGGCTGGATGGATGGCTGGATGGATGGATGGCTGAATGAATGGCTGGCGGGAGGGATGGATGGATGGATGGATGGCTGGATGGATGGCTGGATGGATGGATGGCTCGATGGATGGCTGGCTGGAGGGATGGATGGATGGATGGATGGATGGATGGTTGGCCGAATGGATGGCTGGCTGAAGGGATGGATGGATGGACGGATTGCTGAATGGATGGCTGGATGGATGGATGGCTGGATGGCTGGCTGGCTGGAGGGATGGATTAATGGATGGATGGATGGATGGATGGCTGGATGGCTGGATGGCTGGATGGATGGCTGGCTGGGCGGATGGATTGATGGATGGATGGGTGGATGGATGGCTGGATGGATGGATGGATGGATGGCTGGCTGCCTGGAGGTATGGATGGATGGACGAATGGCTGGATGGATGGCTGGATGGAGAGATGGATGAATGCATGGATGGCTGGATGGAAGACTGGATGGAGGGATGGCTGGATGGATGGCTGGCTGGAGGGATGGATGGCTGGATGGATGGAGGTCCGGATGGATGGCTGGCTGGAGGGATGGATGGATGGCTGGATGGATGGATGGCTGGATGGATGGCTGGCTGGAGGGATGGATGGATGAATGGATGGCTCGATGGATGGATGGATGGCTGGATGAATGGCTGGCTGGAGGGATGGATGGATGGATGGATGGATGGATGGCTGGATGGATGGATGGCTGGTTGGATGACTGGCTGGAGGGATGGATGGATGTATGGATGGCTGGATGGGCGGCTGGCTGGAGGGATGGATTAATGGGTGGATGGATGGCTGGATGGATGGCTGGCTGGGCGGATGGATTGATGGATGGATGGCTGGATGGATGGCTGGATGGATGGATGGATGGCTGGATGGATGGATGGCTGGATGGATGGCTGGCTGGATGGATGGATAGCTGGATGGAGGGATGGCTGGATGGTTGGCTGGCTGGAGGGATGGATGGATGGATGGATGGCTGGATGGATGGCTTGATGGAGGGATGGCTGGATGACTGGCTGGCTGGAGGGATGGATGGCTGGCTGGATGGATGGATGGCTTAATGACTGGCTGGAAGGAGGGATGGATGGATGGATGGATGGCTGGATGGATGGATGGATGGCTGGATGTATGGCTGGCTGGAGAGATGGATGAATGGTTGGATGGCTGGATGGATGGCTGAATGTATGGATGGCTGGATGGATGGCTTGCTGGAGGGATGGATGGTTGGATGGCTGGATGGATGGCTGAATGGATGGATGGCTGGATGAATGGCTGGCTGGAGGGATGGATGGATGGATGGATGGCTGGATGGATGGCTGGATGGATGGATGGCTGGTTGGATGACTGGCTGGAGGGATGGATGGATGGATGGATGACTGGATGGGTTTCTGGATGGATGGATGGCTGGTTGGATGGCTGGCTGGAGGGAAGGATGGTTGGATGGATGGCTGGATGGAAGGCTGGATGGATGGATGGCTGGATGGATGACTGGCTGGAGGGACGGATGGATTGATGGATGGCTGGATGGATGGCTGGATGGATGGATGGCTGAATGGATGGCTGGCGGGAGGGATGGATGGATGGATGAATGGCTGGATGGATGGCTGGATGGATGGATGGCTGGATGGATGGCTGGCTGGAGGGATGGATGGATGGATGGCTGGATGGATGGTTGGCCGAATGGATGGCTGGCTGAAGGGAGGGATGGATGGACGGATTGCTGAATAGATGGCTGGATGGATGGATGGCTGGATGGCTGGCTGGCTCGAGGGATGGATTAATGGATGGATGGATGGATGGATGGATGGATGGCTGGATGGCTGGTTGGCTGGATGGATGGCTGGCTGGGCGGATGGATTGATGGATGGATGGGTGGATGGATGGCTGGATGGATGGATGGATGGATGGCTGGCTGGCTGGAGGTATGGATGGATGGACGAATGGCTGGATGGATGGCTGGATGGAGGGATGGCTGGATGGATGGCTGGCTGGAGGGATGGATGGCTGGATGGATGGAGGTCCGGATGGATGGCTGGCTGGAGGGATGGATGGATGGCTGGATGGATGGATGGCTGGATGGATGGCTGGCTGGAGGGATGGATGGATGAATGGATGGCTCGATGGATGGATGGATTGCTGGATGAATGGCTGGCTGGAGGGATGGATGGATGGATGGATGGATGGCTGGATGGATGGATGGCTGGTTGGATGACTGGCTGGAGGGATGGATGGATGTATGGATGGCTGGATGGGCGGCTGGATGGATGGATGGCTGGATGGATGGCTGGCTGGAGGGAAGGATGAATGGATGGATGGCTGGCAGGAGGGATGGATGGATGGATGGCTGGATGGATGGTTGGCCGAATGGATGGCTGGCTGAAGGGATGGATGGATGGACGGATTGCTGAATAGATGGCTGGATGGATGGATGGCTGGATGGCTGGCTGGCTGGAGGAATGGATTAATGGATGGATGGATGGATGGATGGATGGATGGCTGGATGGCTGGATGGCTGGATGGATGGCTGGCTGGGCGGATGGATTGATGGATGGATGGGTGGATGGATGGCTGGATGGATGGATGGATGGATGGCTGGCTGGCTGGAGGTATGGATGGATGGACGAATGGCTGGATGGATGGCTGGATGGAGGGATGGCTGGATGGATGGCTGGCTGGAGGGATGGATGGCTGGATGGATGGAGGTCCGGATGGATGGCTGGCTGGAGGGATGGATGGATGGCTGGATGGATGGATGGCTGGATGGATGGCTGGCTGGAGGGATGGATGGATGAATGGATGGCTCGATGGATGGATGGCTGAATGGATGGCTGGCGGGAGGGATGGATGGATGGATGGATGGCTGGATGGATGGCTGGATGGATGGATGGCTGGATGGATGGCTGGCTGGAGGGATGGATGGATGGATGGCTGGATGGATGGATGGCCGAATGGATGGCTGGCTGAATGGATGGATGGATGGATTGCTGAATGGATGGCTGGATGGATGGATGGCTGGATGGATGGCTGGCTGGAGGGATGGATTAATGGATGGATGGATGGATGGATGGCTGGATGGCTGGAGGGATGGATGGATGGATGGATGGCTGGATGGATGGCTGGATGGATGGATGGCTGGTTGGATGACTGGCTGGAGGGATGGATGGATGGATGGATGACTGGATGGGTGGCTGGATGGATGGATGGCTGGTTGGATGGCTGGCTGGAGGGAAGGATGGTTGGATGGATGGCTGGATGGAAGGCTGGATGGATGGATGGCTGGATGGATGACTGGCTGGAGGGACGGATGGATTGATGGATGGCTGGATGGATGGCTGGATGGATGGATGGCTGAATGGATGGCTGGCGGGAGGGATGGATGGATGGATGGATGGCTGGATGGGTGGCTGGATGGATGGATGGCTGGATGGATGGCTGGCTGGAGGGATGGATGGATGGATGGATGGATGGATGGTTGGCCGAATGGATGGCTGGCTGAAGGGATGGATGGATGGACGGATTGCTGAATGGATGGCTGGATGGATGGATGGCTGGATGGCTGGCTGGCTGGAGGGATGGATTAATGGATGGATGGATGGATGGATGGCTGGATGGCTGGATGGCTGGATGGATGGCTGGCTGGGCGGATGGATTGATGGATGGATGGGTGGATGGATGGCTGGATGGATGGATGGATGGATGGCTGGCTGGCTGGAGGTATGGATGGATGGACGAATGGCTGGATGGATGGCTGGATGGAGAGATGGATGAATGCATGGATGGCTGGATGGAAGACTGGATGGAGGGATGGCTGGATGGATGGCTGGCTGGAGGGATGGATGGCTGGATGGATGGAGGTCCGGATGGATGGCTGGCTGGAGGGATGGATGGATGGCTGGATGGATGGATGGCTGGATGGATGGCTGGCTGGAGGGATGGATGGATGAATGGATGGCTCGATGGGTGGATGGATGGCTGGATGAATGGCTGGCTGGAGGGATGGATGGATGGATGGATGGATGGATGGCTGGATGGATGGATGGCTGGTTGGATGACTGGCTGGAGGGATGGATGGATGTAAGGATGGCTGGATGGGCGGCTGGATGGATGGATGGCTGGATGGATGGCTGGCTGGAGGGAAGGATGGATGGATGAATGGCTGGATGGAAGGCTGGATGGATGGATGGCTGGATGGATGGCTGGCTGGAGGGACGGATGGATGGATGGCTGAATGGATGGCTGGATGGATGGATGGCTGAATGGATGGCTGGCGGGAGGGATGGATGGATGGATGGATGGCTGGATGGATGGCTGGATGGATGGATGGCTGGATGGATGGCTGGCTGGAGGGATGGATGGATGGATGGCTGGATGGATGGATGGCCGAATGGATGGCTGGCTGAATGGATGGATGGATGGATGGATTGCTGAATGGATGGCTGGATGGATGGATGGCTGGATGGATGGCTGGCTGGAGGGATGGATTAATGGATGGATGGATGGATAGATGGCTGGATGGCTGGATGGCTGGATGGATGTCTGGCTGGGCAGATGGATTGATGGATGGATGGCTGGATGGATGGATGGATGGATGACTGGCTGGCTGGAGGTTTGGATGGATGGATGAATGGCTGGATGCATGGCTGGATGGAGAGATGGATGAATGCATGGATGGCTGGATGGATGGCTGGATGGAGGGATGGCTGGATGGATGGCTGGCTGGAGGGATGGATGGATGGATGTATGGCTGGATGGATGGCTGGATGGAAGGCTGGATGGATGGATGGCTGGATGGATGGTTGGCTGAAGGGACGGATGGATGGATGGATGGCTGGATGGATGGCTGGATGGATGGATGGCTGGATGAATGGCTGGCTGGAGGGATGGATGGATGGATGGATGGCAGGATTGATGGCTGGATGAATGGATGGCTGGCTGGATGACTCGCTGGCGGGATGGATGGATGGATGGATGGCTGGATGGATGGCTGGATGGATGGATGGCTTGAAGGATGGCTGGTTGGATGGATGGATGGATGGCTGGATGGATGGATGTTTGGATGGATGGATGGCTGGATGGCTGGAAGGCTGGATGGATGGATGGCTGGATGGATGGCTGGATGGATGGATGGATGGATGCATGGCTGGATGCATGGCTGGATGGAGGGATGGCTGGATGGATGGCTGGCGGGGGTGACGGATGGATGGATGGCTGGATGAATGGCTGTATGGAGGGATGGCTGGCTGGACGGCTGGCTGGATGGTTGGATGGCAGGATGGATGGATGGATGGACGGATGGATGGAGGGATGGCTGGGTGGATGGCTGGCTGGAGGGATGGTTGGATGGATGGATGGCTGGATGGCTGGAAGGCTGGATGGATGGGTGGCTGGATGGATGGCTGGATGGATGGATGGATGGCTTGATGGATGGATGGCTGGATGGATGGCTGGCTGGAGGGACGGAAGGATGGATGGCTGGATGGATGGCTAGATGGATGGATGGCTGAATGGATGGCTGGCGGGAGGGATGGATGGATGGATGGATGGATGGCTGGATGGATGGCTGGATGGATGGATGGCTGGATGGATGGCTGGCTGGAGGGATGGATGGATGGATGGATGGCTGGATGGATAGCTGGATGGAGGGATGGCTGGATGGATGGCTGGCTGGAGGGATGGATGGATGTATGGATGGCTGGATGGGCGGCTGGATGGATGGATGGCTGGATGGATGGCTGGCTGGAGGGAAGGATGGATGGATGGATGGCTGGATGGAAGGCTGGATGGATGGATGGCTGGATGGATGGCTGGCTGGAGGGACGGATGGATGGATGGCTGAATGGATGGCTGGATGGATGGATGGCTGAATGGATGGCTGGCGGGAGGGATGGATGGATGGATGGATGGCTGGATGGATGGCTGGATGGATGGATGGCGGGATGGATGGCTGGCTGGAGGGATGGATGGATGGATGGCTGGATGGATGGATGGCCGAATGGATGGCTGGCTGAATGGATGGATGGATGGATGGATTGCTGAATGGATGGCTGGATGGATGGATGGCTGGATGGATGGCTGGCTGGAGGGATGGATTAATGGATGGATGGATGGATGGATGGCTGGATGGCTGGAGGGATGGATGGATGGATGGATGGCTGGATGGATGGCTGGATGGATGGATGGCTGGTTGGATGACTGGCTGGAGGGATGGATGGATGGATGGATGACTGGATGGGTGGCTGGATGGATGGATGGCTGGTTGGATGGCTGGCTGGAGGGAAGGATGGTTGGATGGATGGCTGGATGGAAGGCTGGATGGATGGATGGCTGGATGGATGACTGGCTGGAGGGACGGATGGATTGATGGATGGCTGGATGGATGGCTGGATGGATGGATGGCTGAATGGATGGCTGGCGGGAGGGATGGATGGATGGATGGATGGCTGGATGGATGGCTGGATGGATGGATGGCTGGATGGATGGCTGGCTGGAGGGATGGATGGATGGATGGCTGGATGGATGGTTGGCTGGATGGCTGGATGGCTGGATGGATGGCTGGCTGGGCGGATGGATTGATGGATGGATGGGTGGATGGATGGCTGGATGGATGGATGGATGGATGGCTGGCTGGCTGGAGGTATGGATGGATGGACGAATGGCTGGATGGATGGCTGGATGGAGAGATGGATGAATGCATGGATGGCTGGATGGATGGCTGGATGGAGGGATGGCTGGATGGATGGCTGGCTGGAGGGATGGATGGCTGGATGGATGGAGGTCCGGATGGATGGCTGGCTGGAGGGATGGATGGATGGCTGGATGGATGGCTGGATGGATGGCTGGCTGGAGGGATGGATGGATGAATGGATGGCTCGATGGATGGATGGATGGCTGGATGAATGGCTGGCTGGAGGGATGGATGGATGGATGGATGGATGGATGGCTGGATGGATGGATGGCTGGTTGGATGACTGGCTGGAGGGATGGATGGATGTATGGATGGCTGGATGGGCGGCTGGATGGATGGATGGCTGGATGGATGGCTGGCTGGAGGGAAGGATGGATGGATGGATGGCTGGATGGAAGGCTGGATGGATGGATGGCTGGATGGATGGCTGGCTGGAGGGACGGATGGATGGATGGCTGAATGGATGGCTGGATGGATGGATGGATGGATGGCTGGATGGATGGCTGGATGGATGGATGGCTGGATGGATGGATGGCCGAATGGATGGCTGGCTGAATGGATGGATGGATGGATGGATTGCTGAATGGATGGCTGGATGGATGGATGGCTGGATGGATGGCTGGCTGGAGGGATGGATTAATGGATGGATGGATGGATGGATGGCTGGATGGCTGGATGGCTGGATGGATGTCTGGCTGGGCAGATGGATTGATGGATGGATGGCTGGATGGATGGCTGGATGGATGGATGGATGGATGACTGGCTGGCTGGAGGTTTGGATGGATGGATGAATGGCTGGATGGATGGCTGGATGGAGAGATGGATGAATGCATGGATGGCTGGATGGATGGATGGATGGAGGGATGGCTGGATGGATGGCTGGCTGGAGGGATGGATGGATGGATGTATGGCTGGATGGATGGCTGGATGGAAGGCTGGATGGATGGATGGCTGGATGGATGGTTGGCTGAAGGGACGGATGGATGGATGGATGGCTGGATGGATGGCTGGATGGATGGATGGCTGGATGAATGGCTGGCTGGAGGGATGGATGGATGGATGGATGGCAGGATTGATGGCTGGATGAATGGATGGCTGGCTGGATGACTCGCTGGCGGGATGGATGGATGGATGGATGGCTGGATGGATGGCTGGATGGATGGATGGCTTGAAGGATGGCTGGTTGGATGGATGGATGGATGGCTGGATGGATGGATGTTTGGATGGATGGATGGCTGGATGGCTGGAAGGCTGGATGGATGGATGGCTGGATGGATGGCTGGATGGATGGATGGATGGATGGATGGCTGGATGCATGGCTGGATGGAGGGATGGCTGGATGGATGGCTGGCGGTGGTGACGGATGGATGGATGGCTGGATGAATGGCTGTATGGAGGGATGGCTGGCTGGACGGCTGGCTGGATGGTTGGATGGCAGGATGGATGGATGGATGGACGGATGGATGGAGGGATGGCTGGGTGGATGGCTGGATGGATGGCTGGATGGATGGATGGATGGCTGGATGGATGGATGGCTGGATGGATGGCTGGCTGGAGGGACGGAAGGATGGATGGCTGGATGGATGGCTAGATGGATGGATGGCTGAATGGATGGCTGGCGGGAGGGATGGATGGATGGATGGATGGATGGCTGGATGGATGGCTGGATGGATGGATGGCTGGATGGATGGCTGGCTGGAGGGATGGATGGATGGATGGATGGCTGGATGGATAGCTGGATGGAGGGATGGCTGGATGGATGGCTGGCTGGAGGGATGGATGGATGGATGGATGGCTGGATGGATGGCTGGATGGCTGGATGGATGGCTTGCTGGAGGGATGGAAGGATGGATGGATGGATAGCTGGACGGATGGCTGGATGGATGGATGGCTGGATGAATGGCTGGCTGGAGGGATGGATGGATGGATGGATGGCAGGATGGATGGCTGGATGGATGGATGGCTGGATGGATGACTCGCTGGCGGGATGGATGGATGGATGGATGGCTGGATGGATGGCTGGATGGATGGATGGCTTGATGGATGGCTGGATGGATGGATGGATGGATGGCTGGATGGATGGATGGTTGGATGGATGGATGGCTGGATGGCTGGAAGGCTGGATGGATGGATGGCTGGATGGATGGATGGCTGGATGGATGGATGGATGGATGGATGGCTGGATGCATGGCTGGATGGAGGGATGGCTGGATGGATGGCTGGCGGGGGTGACGGATGGATGGATGGATGGATGAATGGCTGTACGGAGGGATGGCTGGATGGACGGCTGGCTGGATGGTTGGATGGCTGGATGGATGGATGTATGGACGGATGGATGGAGGGATGGCTGGGTGGATGGCTGGCTGGAGGGATGGATGGATGGATGGATGGCTGGTTGGATGGCTGGATGGATGGATGGCTGGATGGACGATTTGCTGGAGGGATGGATGGATGGATGGCTGGATGGATGGCAGGCTGGAGGGATGGATGGATGGATGGGTGGCTGGATGGATGGCTGGCTGGATGGATGGCTGGATGGATGGCTGGCTGGAGTGATGGATGGGTGGATGGTTGGATGGATGGCTGGTTGGATGGATGGCTGGATGGATGGCTGGCTGGAGGGATGGAAGGATGGTGGATGGCTGGATGGATGGCTGGATGGGTGGCTAGATGTCTGGATGGCTGGCTGGATGGATGGATGGATGGCTGGTTGGCTGGATGGATGGATGGGTGGCTGGTAGAATGGCTAGATGGATGGATGGATTGATGGATGGCTGGATGGATGGATGAATGGATGGCTGAATGGATGGCTGAATGGATGGCTGGATGGATGGCTGGATGGATGGATTGAACAAACAAAGAACAAAGAACAAAGAAATGTACAGCACAGGAACAGGCCCTTCGGCCCTCCAAGCCCGTGCCGACCATACTGCCCGACTAAACTACAATCTTCTACACTTCCTGGGTCCGTATCCTTCTATTCCCATCCTAGTGATATATTTGTCAAGATGCCCCTTAAATGTCCCTATCGTCCCTGCTTCCACTACCTCCTCCGGTAGTGAGTTCCAGGCACCCACTACCCTCTGCGTAAAAAACTTGCCTCGTACATCTACTCTAAACTTTGCCCCTCTCACCTTAAACCTATGCCCCCTAGTAATTGACCCCTCTACCCTGGGGAAAAGCCTCTGACTATCCACTCTGTCTCTGCCCCTCATAATTTTGTATACCTCTATCAGGTCGTCCCTCAACCTCCTTCGTTCCAGTGAGAACAAACCGAGTTTATTCAATCGCTCCTCATAGCTTATGCCCTCCATACCAGGCAACATTCTGGTAAATCTCTTCTGCACCCTCTCTAAAGCCTCCACATCCTTCTGGTAGTGTGGCGACCAGAATTGAACACTATACTCCAAGTGTGGCCTAACTAAGGTTCTATACAGCTGCAACATGACTTGCCAATTCTTATACTCAATGCCCCGGCCAATGAAGGCAAGCATGCCGTATGCCTTCTTGACTACCTTCTCCACCTGTGTTGCCCCTTTCAATGACCTGTGGACCTGTACTCCTAGATCTCTTTGACTTTCAATACTCTTGAGGGTTCTACCATTCACTGTATATTCCCTACCTGCATTAGCCCTTCCAAAATGCATTACCACACATTTGTCCGGATTAAACTCCATCTGCCATCTCTCCGCCCAAGTCTCCAGACAATCTAAATCCTGCTGTATCCTCAGACAGTCCTCATCGCTATCCGCAATTCCACCAACCTTTGTGTCGTCTGCAAACTTACTAATCAGACCAGTTACATTTTCCTCCAAATCATTTATATATACTACAAAGAGCAAAGGTCCCAGCACTGATCCCTGTGGAACACCACTGGTCACAGCCCTCCAATGAGAAAAGCATCCCTCCATTGCTACCCTCTGCCTTCTATGGCCTAGCCAGTTCTGTATCCACCTTGCCAGTTCACCCCTGATCCCGTGTGACTTCACCTTTTGTACTAGTCTACCATGAGGGACCTTGTCAAAGGCCTTACTGAAGTCCATATAGACAACATCTACTGCCCTACCTGCATCAATCATCTTAGTGACCTCCTCGAAAAACTCTATCAAGTTAGTGAGACACGACCTTCCCTTCACAAAACCGTGCTGCCTCTCACTAATACGTCCATTTGCTTCCAAATGGGAGTAGATCCTGTCTCGAAGAATTCTCTCCAGTAATTTCCCTACCACTGATGTCAGGCTCACCGGCCTGTAGTTCCCGGGATTATCCTTGCTACCCTTCTTAAACAGAGGAACAACATTGGCTATTCTCCAGTCCTCCGGGACATCCCCTGAAGACAGCGAGGATCCAAAGATTTCTGTCAAGGCCTCAGCAATTTCCTCTCCAGCCTCCTTCAGTATTCTGGGGTAGATCCCATAAATGGGGTAGATCCCATTGATGGATGGATGGCTGGATGGATTGCTGGATGGATGGACGATTGGCTGGAGGGATGGATGGATGGATGGATGGCTGGATGGACGATTGGCTGGAGGGATGGATGGATGGATGGCTGGATGGATGGCAGGATGGAGAGATGGATGGATGGATGGGTGGATGGATGGATGGCTGGCTGGATGGATGGCTGGATGGATGGCTGGCTGGAGTGATGGATGGGTGGATGGTTGAATGGATGGCTGGTTGGATGGATGGCTGGATGGATGGCTGGCTGGAGGGATGGAAGGATGGTGGATGGCTGGATGGATGGCTGGATGGATGGCTAGATGTCTGGATGGCTGGCTGGATGGATGGATGGATGGATGGCTGGTTGGCTGGATGGATGGATGGGTGGCTGGTAGAATGGCTGGATGGATGGATGGATTGATGGATGGCTGGATGGATGGATGAATGGATGGCTGAATGGATGGCTGAATGGATGGCTGGATGGATGGCTGGATGGATGGATTGATGGATGGATGGCTGGATGGATTGCTGGATGGATGGATGGCTGGATGGATGGCTGGCTGGAGGGATGGATGGTTGGATGGCTGACTGGAGGGATGGATGGATGGTTGGCGGTTTGAACGCTGGATAGATGGATGGCTGGATGGATGGCTGGCTGGAGGGATGGATGGATGGATGGGTGGCTGGATGGATGGCTGGATGGATGGATGTCCGGATGGATGGCTGGCTGGAGGGATGGATGGATGGATGGATGGATGGGTGGCTGGATGGATGGATGGCTGGATGGATGGCTGGCTGGAGGGATGGATGGATGGATGGATGGCTCGATGGATGACTGGATGGATGGATGGCTGGATGGATGGCTGGATGAAGTGATGGATGGATGGATGGATGGCTGGATGGATGGCTGAATGGATGGCTGGATGGATTGCTGGCTGGAGGAATGGATGGATTAATGGATGGCTGGACGGATGGCTGGATGGAAGGAAGGCTGGATGGATGGCTGGCTGCAGGGATGGATGGATGGATGGATGGCTGAATGGATGGCTAGATCGATGGATGGATGGATGGCTGGCTGGAGGGATGGAGTCATGGATGGATGTCTGGATGGATGGCTTAATGGAAGGATGGCTGGATGCATGGCTGGCTGGAGGGATGGATTGATGGATGGATGGCTGGAGGGCTGGCTGCATGGATGGCTGGCTGGAGGGATGGATTGATGGCTGGATGGCTGGATGGATGGCTGGAAGGATGGATGGCTGGATGGATGGCTGGCTGGAGGGATGGATGGATGGATGGATGGCTGGATGGATGGCTGGACGGATGGATGGCTGGATGGATGGCTGGCTGGAGGGATGGATGGATGGATGGTAGGCTGGATGGTTGGCTGGATGGATGGATGGCTGGATGGATGGCTGGCTGAAGGAATGGATGGATGGTTGGCTGGCTGGAGTGATGGATGGATGGATGGATGACTGGATGGATGGCTGGCTGGAGGGATGCATGGATGGATGGATGGCTGGATTGACGGCTGGTTTGGATGGATGGCTTGATGGATGGCTGGCTGGAGGGATATATTGATGGATGGATGGCTGGATGGATGGCTGGATGGATAGATGGGAGGATGGATGAATGGCTGGAGGGATGGATGGATGGATGGATGGCTGTATGGGGGGATGGCTGGATGGTTGGCTGGCTGGATGGATGGATGGAAGGATGGATGGCTGGATGGATGGCTGCATGGAGGGATGGCTGGATGGATGGCTGGCTGGTGGGATGGATGGATGGCTGGATGGATGGCTGAATGGATGGATGGCTTAATGGCTGGCTGGCTGGAGGGATGGATGGATGGATGGATGGCTGGATGAATGGCTGAATGGATGGATGGCTGGATGTATGGCTGGCTGGAGAGATGGATGGATGGATGGATGGCTGGATGGATGGCTGGATGGAGGAATGGATGGATGGATGGCTGGCTAGAAGGGTGGATGGATGGATGGATGGCTGGATGGATGGCTGGATGGATGGACGGCTGGATGGATGGCTGGCTGGAAGGTTGGATGGATGGATGGATGGCTGGATGGATGGCTGGATGGATGGATGGCTGGATGATTGGCTGGCTGGAGGGATGGATGGATGGCTGGATGGATGGCTGGATGGATGGATGGCTGGATGGATGGATGGCTGAAGGAATGGATGGATGGATCGATGGATGGCTGGATGGATGGCTGGATGGATGGATGGCTGGATGGGTGGCTGAATGGATGGCTGGATGGATGGATGGCTGGAATGATATCTGGCTGGAGGGATGGATGGATGGATCGATGGCTGGATGGATGGCTGGATGGATGGATGGCTGGAGGGATGGGTGGATGGATGGATGGCTGGATGGAGCGATGATTGAATGGTTGGCTGGCTGGATGGCTGGATGGATGGCTGGCTGGAGGGATGGATGGATGGATGGCTGGATGGATGGCTGGATAGATGGATGGCTGGATGGATGGCTGGCTGGAGGAATGGATGGATGGATGACTGGCTGGATTGATGGCTGGATGGATGGATGGCTGGATGGATGGCTGAATGGATGGCTGGATGGATGGATGTTTGGATGGATAGCTGGCTGGAGGGATGGATGGATGGATGGTTGGATGGACGGCAAGATGGATGGATGGCTGGATGGATGGCTTGCTGGAGGGTTGGATGGATGGATGGCTGGATGGATGGCTGTCTGGAGGAATGGATGGATGGATGGATGGCTGGATTGATGTCTGGATGGATGGATGGCTGGATGGATGGCTGAATGGATGGCTGGATGGATGGATGGCTGGATGGATAGCTGGCTGGAGGGATGGATGGATGGATGGATGGTTGGATGGACGGCTGGATGGATGGGTGGCTGGATGGATGGCTGGCTGGAGGGCTGGATTGATGGATGGATGGCTGGTTGGATGGCTGGATGGATGGATGGCTGGATGGATGGCTGGCTGGAGGGATGGATGGATGGATGGATGGCTGGATGGAGGGATGGCTGGATGGAGGGTTGGCTGGATGGTTGGCTGGCTGGAGGGATGGATGGATGGATGGATGGCTGGATGGATGGCTGGCTGGAGGAATGGATGGATGGCTGGATGGACTGCTGGATGGATGGATGGCTGGATGGATGGCAGGCTGGAGGGACGGATTGATGGATGGATGGCTGGATCGATGGCTGGATGGATGAATGGCTGGAGGGATGGATGGATGGATGGATGGCTGTATGGGGGGATGGCTGGATGGTTGGCTGGCTGGATGGATGGATGGATGGCTGGAGGGATGGATGGATGGATCGCTGGATGGAGGGATGGCTGGATGGTTGGGTGGCTGGAGTGATGGATGGATGGATGGATGACTGGATGGATGGCTGGCTGGAGGGATGCATGGATGGATTGATGGCTGGATGGACGGCTGGTTTGGATGGATGACTTGATGGATGGCTGGCTGGAGGGATGGATTGATGGATGGATGGCTGGATGGATGGCTGGATGGATAGATGGCTGGATGGATGAATGGCTGGAGGGATGGTTGGATGGATGGATGGCTGTATGGGGGATGGCTGGATGGTTGGCTTGCTGGATGGATGGATGGATGGATGGATGGCTGGATGGATGGCTGGATGGAGGGATGGCTGGATGGATGGCTGGCTGGAGGGATGGATGGATGGCTGGATGGATGGCTGAATGGATGGATGGCTTAATGGCTGGCTGGCTGGAGGGATGGATGGATGGATGGATGGCTGGATGAATGGCTGAATGGATGGATGGCTGGATGTATGGCTGGCTGGAGAGATGGATGGATGGATGGATGGCTGGATGGATGGCTGGATGGAGGAATGGATGGATGGATGGCTGGCTAGAAGGGTGGATGGATGGATGGATGGCTGGATGGATGGCTGGATGGATGGAAGGCTGGATGGATGGCTGGCTGGAAGGTTGGATGGATGGATGGATGGCTGGATGGATGGCTGGATGGATGGATGGCTGGATGATTGGCTGGCTGGAGGGATGGATGGATGGATGGCTGGTTGGATGGCTGGATGGATGGATGGCTGGATGGATGACTGGCTGGAGGGATGGATGGATGGATGGATGGCTGGATGGATTGCTGGATGGATGGATGGATGGAAGGATGGCTGGATAGATGGCTGGCTGGAGGGATGGATGGATGGCTGGAAGGCTGGCTGGATGGATGGATCGCTGGATGGATGGCTGGCTGGAGGGATGGATGTAGCGACGGATGGCTGGATGTATGGCTGGACGGATGGATTGCTGGATGGATGGATGGCTGGAGGGATGGATGGATGGCTGGCTGTATGGATGGCTGGATGGATGGATGGCTGGATGGATGGCTGGCTGGAGGAATGGATGGCTGGATGGATGGATGGCTGGATGGATGGCTGGATGGATGGATGGCTGGATGGATGGCTGGCTGGAGGGATGGATGGATGGATGGATGGCTGAATGGATGGCTGGATGGATGGATGTCTGGATGGATGGCTGGCTGGAGGGATGGATGGATGGATGGATGAATGGCTGGATGGACGGCGGGATGGATGGATGGCTGGATGGCATGCTGGCTGGAGGGATGGATTGATGGATGGATGGCTGGAAGGATGGCTGGATGGATGGATGTCTGGATGGATGGCTGGATGGAGGGATGGCTGGATGGTTGGCTGGCTGGATGGATGTCTGGTTGGAGGGATGGCTGGATGGATGGCTGGCTGGAGGGATGGATGGATGGATGCATGGCTGGATGGATGGCTGGATGGATGGATGGCTTAATGACTGGCTGGCTGGAGTGATGGATGGATGGATGGATGGCTGGATGGATGGATGGCTGAATGGATGGCTGGCGGGAGGGATGGATGGATGGATGGATGGCTGGATGGATGGCTGGATGGATGGATGGCTGGATGGATGGCTGGCTGGAGGGATGGATGGATGGATGGCTGGATGGATGGATGGCCGAATGGATGGCTGGCTGAATGGATGGATGGATGGATGGATTGCTGAATGGATGGCTGGATGGATGGATGGCTGGATGGATGGCTGGCTGGAGGGATGGATTAATGGATGGATGAATGGATGGATGGCTGGATGGCTGGAGGGATGGATGGATGGATGGATGGCTGGTTGGATGACTGGCTGGAGGGATGGATGGATGGATGGATGACTGGATGGGTGGCTGGATGGATGGATGGCTGGTTGGATGGCTGGCTGGAGGGAAGGATGGTTGGATGGATGGCTGGATGGAAGGCTGGATGGATGGATGGCTGGATGGATGACTGGCTGGAGGGACGGATGGATTGATGGATGGCTGGATGGATGGCTGGATGGATGGATGGCTGAATGGATGGCTGGCGGGAGGGATGGATGGATGGATGGATGGCTGGATGGATGGCTGGATGGATGGATGGCTGGATGGATGGCTGGCTGGAGGGATGGATGGATGGATGGATGGATGGATGGTTGGCCGAATGGATGGCTGGCTGAAGGGATGGATGGATGGACGGATTGCTGAATGGATGGCTGGATGGATGGATGGCTGGATGGCTGGCTGGCTGGAGGGATGGATTAATGGATGGATGGATGGATGGATGGCTGGATGGCTGGATGGCTGGATGGATGGCTGGCTGGGCGGATGGATTGATGGATGGATGGGTGGATGGATGGCTGGATGGATGGATGGCTGGCTGGCTGGAGGTATGGATGGATGGACGAATGGCTGGATGGATGGCTGGATGGAGAGATGGATGAATGCATGGATGGCTGGATGGAAGACTGGATGGAGGGATGGCTGGATGGATGGCTGGCTGGAGGGATGGATGGCTGGATGGATGGAGGTCCGGATGGATGGCTGGCTGGAGGGATGGATGGATGGCTGGATGGATGGATGGCTGGATGGATGGCTGGCTGGAGGGATGGATGGATGAATGGATGGCTCGATGGATGGATGGATGGCTGGATGAATGGCTGGCTGGAGGGATGGATGGATGGATGGATGGATGGATGGCTGGATGGATGGATGGCTGGTTGGATGACTGGCTGGAGGGATGGATGGATGTATGGATGGCTGGATGGGCGGCTGGCTGGAGGGATGGATTAATGGGTGGATGGATGGCTGGATGGATGGCTGGCTGGGCGGATGGATTGATGGATGGATGGCTGGATGGATGGCTGGATGGATGGATGGCTGGATGGATGGATGGCTGGATGGATGGCTGGCTGGATGGATGAATAGCTGGATGGAGGGATGGCTGGATGGTTGGCTGGCTGGAGGGATGGATGGATGGATGGATGGCTGGATGGATGGCTTGATGGAGGGATGGCTTGATGGAGGGATGGCTGGATGACTGGCTGGCTGGAGGGATGGATGGCTGGCTGGACGGATGGATGGCTTAATGACTGGCTGGAAGGAGGGTTGGATGGATGGATGGATGGCTGGATGGATGGATGGATGGCTGGATGTATGGCTGGCTGGAGAGATGGATGAATGGTTGGATGGCTGGATGGATGGCTGAATGTATGGATGGCTGGATGGATGGCTTGCTGGAGGGATGGATGGTTGGATGGCTGGATGGATGGCTGAATGGATGGACGGCTGGATGAATGGCTGGCTGGAGGGATGGATGGATGGATGGATGGCTGGATGGATGGCTGGATGGATGAATGGCTGGTTGGATGACTGGCTGGAGGGATGGATGGATGGATGGATGACTGGATGGGAGGCTGGATGGATGGATGGCTGGTTGGATGGCTGGCTGGAGGGAAGGATGGTTGGATGGATGGCTGGATGGAAGGCTGGATGGATGGATGGCTGGATGGATGACTGGCTGGAGGGACGGATGGATTGATGGATGGCTGGATGGATGGCTGGATGGATGGATGGCTGAATGGATGGCTGGCGGGAGGGATGGATGGATGGCTGGATGGATGGCTGGATGGATGGATGGCTGGATGGATGGCTGGTTGGAGGGATGGATGGATGGATGGCTGGATGGATGGTTGGCCGAATGGATGGCTGGCTGAAGGGATGGATGGATGGACGGATTGCTGAATAGATGGCTGGATGGATGGATGGCTGGATGGCTGGCTGGCTGGAGGAATGGATTAATGGATGGATGGATGGATGGATGGATGGATGGCTGGATGGCTGGATGGCTGGATGGATGGCTGGCTGGGCGGATGGATTGATGGATGGATGGGTGGATGGATGGCTGGATGGATGGATGGATGGATGGCTGGCTGGCTGGAGGTATGGATGGATGGACGAATGGCTGGATGGATGGCTGGATGGAGGGATGGCTGGATGGATGGCTGGCTGGAGGGATGGATGGCTGGATGGATGGAGGTCCGGATGGATGGCTGGCTGGAGGGATGGATGGATGAATGGATGGATGGATGGCTGGATGGATGGCTGGCGGGAGGGATGGATGGATGGATGGATGGCTGGATGGATGGCTGGATGGATGGATGGCTGGATGGATGGCTGGCTGGAGGGATGGATGGATGGATGGCTGGATGGATGGATGGCCGAATGGATGGCTGGCTGAATGGATGGATGGATGGATGGATTGCTGAATGGATGGCTGGATGGATGGATGGCTGGATGGATGGCTGGCTGGAGGGATGGATTAATGGATGGATGGATGGATGGATGGCTGGATGGCTGGAGGGATGGATGGATGGATGGATGGCTGGATGGATGGCTGGATGGATGGATGGCTGGTTGGATGACTGGCTGGAGGGATGGATGGATGGATGGATGACTGGATGGGTGGCTGGATGGATGGATGGCTGGTTGGATGGCTGGCTGGAGGGAAGGATGGTTGGATGGATGGCTGGATGGAAGGCTGGATGGATGGATGGCTGGATGGATGACTGGCTGGAGGGACGGATGGATTGATGGATGGCTGGATGGATGGCTGGATGGATGGATGGCTGAATGGATGGCTGGCGGGAGGGATGGATGGATGGATGGATGGCTGGATGGATGGCTGGATGGATGGATGGCTGGATGGATGGCTGGCTGGAGGGATGGATGGATGGATGGATGGATGGATGGTTGGCCGAATGGATGGCTGGCTGAAGGGATGGATGGATGGACGGATTGCTGAATGGATGGCTGGATGGATGGATGGCTGGATGGCTGGCTGGCTGGAGGGATGGATTAATGGATGGATGGATGGATGGATGGCTGGATGGCTGGATGGCTGGATGGATGGCTGGCTGGGCGGATGGATTGATGGATGGATGGGTGGATGGATGGCTGGATGGATGGATGGATGGATGGCTGGCTGGCTGGAGGTATGGATGGATGGATGAATGGCTGGATGGATGGCTGGATGGAGAGATGGATGAATGCATGGATGGCTGGATGGAAGACTGGATGGAGGGATGGCTGGATGGATGGCTGCCTGGAGGGATGGATGGCTGGATGGATGGAGGTCCGGATGGATGGCTGGCTGGAGGGATGGATGGATGGCTGGATGGATGGATGGCTGGATGGATGGCTGGCTGGAGGGATGGATGGATGAATGGATGGCTCGATGGATGGATGGATGGCTGGATGAATGGCTGGCTGGAGGGATGGATGGATGGATGGATGGATGGATGGCTGGATGGATGGATGGCTGGTTGGATGACTGGCTGGAGGGATGGATGGATGTAAGGATGGCTGGATGGGCGGCTGGATGGATGGATGGCTGGATGGATGGCTGGCTGGAGGGAAGGATGGATGGATGGATGGCTGGATGGAAGGCTGGATGGATGGATGGCTGGATGGATGGCTGGCTGGAGGGACGGATGGATGGATGGCTGAATGGATGGCTGGATGGATGGATGGCTGAATGGATGGCTGGCGGGAGGGATGGATGGATGGATGGATGGCTGGATGGATGGCTGGATGGATGGATGGCTGGATGGATGGCTGGCTGGAGGGATGGATGGATGGATGGCTGGATGGATGGATGGCCGAATGGATGGCTGGCTGAATGGATGGATGGAAGGATGGATTGCTGAATGGATGGCTGGATGGATGGATGGCTGGATGGATGGCTGGCTGGAGGGATGGATTAATGGATGGATGGATGGATAGATGGCTGGATGGCTGGATGGCTGGATGGATGTCTGGCTGGGCAGATGGATTGATGGATGGATGGCTGGATGGATGGCTGGATGGATGGATGGATGGATGACTGGCTGGCTGGAGGTTTGGATGGATGGATGAATGGCTGGATGCATGGCTGGATGGAGAGATGGATGAATGCATGGATGGCTGGATGGATGGCTGGATGGAGGGATGGCTGGATGGATGGCTGGCTGGAGGGATGGATGGATGGATGTATGGCTGGATGGATGGCTGGATGGAAGGCTGGATGGATGGATGGCTGGATGGATGGTTGGCTGAAGGGACGGATGGATGGATGGATGGCTGGATGGATGGCTGGATGGATGGATGGCTGGATGAATGGCTGGCTGGAGGGATGGATGGATGGATGGATGGCAGGATTGATGGCTGGATGAATGGATGGCTGGCTGGATGACTCGCTGGCGGGATGGATGGATGGATGGATGGCTGGATGGATGGCTGGATGGATGGATGGCTTGAAGGATGGCTGGTTGGATGGATGGATGGATGGCTGGATGGATGGATGTTTGGATGGATGGATGGCTGGATGGCTGGAAGGCTGGATGGATGGATGGCTGGATGGATGGCTGGATGGATGGATGGATGGATGCATGGCTGGATGCATGGCTGGATGGAGGGATGGCTGGATGGATGGCTGGCGGGGGTGACGGATGGATGGATGGCTGGATGAATGGCTGTATGGAGGGATGGCTGGCTGGACGGCTGGCTGGATGGTTGGATGGCAGGATGGATGGATGGATGGACGGATGGATGGAGGGATGGCTGGGTGGATGGCTGACTGGAGGGATGGTTGGATGGATGGATGGCTGGATGGCTGGAAGGCTGGATGGATGGGTGGCTGGATGGATGGCTGGATGGATGGATGGATGGCTGGATGGATGGATGGCTGGATGGATGGCTGGCTGGAGGGACGGAAGGATGGATGGCTGGATGGATGGCTAGATGGATGGATGGCTGAATGGATGGCTGGCGGGAGGGATGGATGGATGGATGGATGGATGGCTGGATGGATGGCTGGATGGATGGATGGCTGGATGGATGGCTGGCTGGAGGGATTGATGGATGGATGGATGGCTGGATGGATAGCTGGATGGAGGGATGGCTGGATGGATGGCTGGCTGGAGGGATGGATGGATGTATGGATGGCTGGATGGGCGGCTGGATGGATGGATGGCTGGATGGATGGCTGGCTGGAGGGAAGGATGGATGGATGGATGGCTGGATGGAAGGCTGGATGGATGGATGGCTGGATGGATGGCTGGCTGGAGGGACGGATGGATGGATGGCTGAATGGATGGCTGGATGGATGGATGGCTGAATGGATGGCTGGCGGGAGGGATGGATGGATGGATGGATGGCTGGATGGATGGCTGGATGGATGGATGGCGGGATGGATGGCTGGCTGGAGGGATGGATGGATGGATGGCTGGATGGATGGATGGCCGAATGGATGGCTGGCTGAATGGATGGATGGATGGATGGATTGCTGAATGGATGGCTGGATGGATGGATGGCTGGATGGATGGCTGGCTGGAGGGATGGATTAATGGATGGATGGATGGATGGATGGCTGGATGGCTGGAGGGATGGATGGATGGATGGATGGCTGGATGGATGGCTGGATGGATGGATGGCTGGTTGGATGACTGGCTGGAGGGATGGATGGATGGATGGATGACTGGATGGGTGGCTGGATGGATGGATGGCTGGTTGGACGGCTGGCTGGAGGGAAGGATGGTTGGATGGATGGCTGGATGGAAGGCTGGATGGATGGATGGCTGGATGGATGACTGGCTGGAGGGACGGATGGATTGATGGATGGCTGGATGGATGGCTGGATGGATGGATGGCTGAATGGATGGCTGGCGGGAGGGATGGATGGATGGATGGATGGCTGGATGGATGGCTGGATGGATGGCTGGCTGGATGGATGGCTGGCTGGAGGGATGGATGGATGGATGGCTGGATGGATGGTTGGCTGGATGGCTGGATGGCTGGATGGATGGCTGGCTGGGCGGATGGATTGATGGATGGATGGGTGGATGGATGGCTGGATGGATGGATGGATGGATGGCTGGCTGGCTGGAGGTATGGATGGATGGACGAATGGCTGGATGGATGGCTGGATGGAGAGATGGATGAATGCATGGATGGCTGGATGGATGGCTGGATGGAGGGATGGCTGGATGGATGGCTGGCTGGAGGGATGGATGGCTGGATGGATGGAGGTCCGGATGGATGGCTGGCTGGAGGGATGGATGGATGGCTGGATGGATGGCTGGATGGATGGCTGGCTGGAGGGATGGATGGATGAATGGATGGCTCGATGGATGGATGGATGGCTGGATGAATGGCTGGCTGGAGGGATGGATGGATGGATGGATGGATGGATGGCTGGATGGATGGATGGCTGGTTGGATGACTGGCTGGAGGGATGGATGGATGTATGGATGGCTGGATGGGCGGCTGGATGGATGGATGGCTGGATGGATGGCTGGCTGGAGGGAAGGATGGATGGATGGATGGCTGGATGGAAGGCTGGATGGATGGATGGCTGGATGGATGGCTGGCTGGAGGGACGGATGGATGGATGGCTGAATGGGTGGCTGGATGGATGGATGGCTGAATGGATGGCTGGCGGGAGGGATGGATGGATGGATGGATGGCTGGATGGATGGCTGGATGGATGGATGGCTGGATGGATGGATGGCCGAATGGATGGCTGGCTGAATGGATGGATGGATGGATGGATTGCTGAATGGATGGCTGGATGGATGGATGGCTGGATGGATGGCTGGCTGGAGGGATGGATTAATGGATGGATGGATGGATGGATGGCTGGATGGCTGGATGGCTGGATGGATGTCTGGCTGGGCAGATGGATTGATGGATGGATGGCTGGATGGATGGCTGGATGGATGGATGGATGGATGACTGGCTGGCTGGAGGTTTGGATGGATGGATGAATGGCTGGATGGATGGCTGGATGGAGAGATGGATGAATGCATGGATGGCTGGATGGATGGATGGATGGAGGGATGGCTGGATGGATGGCTGGCTGGAGGGATGGATGGATGGATGTATGGCTGGATGGATGGCTGGATGGAAGGCTGGATGGATGGATGGCTGGATGGATGGTTGGCTGAAGGGACGGATGGATGGATGGATGGCTGGATGGATGGCTGGATGGATGGATGGCTGGATGAATGGCTGGCTGGAGGGATGGATGGATGGATGGATGGCAGGATTGATGGCTGGATGAATGGATGGCTGGCTGGATGACTCGCTGGCGGGATGGATGGATGGATGGATGGCTGGATGGATGGCTGAATGGATGGATGGCTTGAAGGATGGCTGGTTGGATGGATGGATGGATGGCTGGATGGATGGATGTTTGGATGGATGGATGGCTGGATGGCTGGAAGGCTGGATGGATGGATGGCTGGATGGATGGCTGGATGGATGGATGGATGGCTGGATGCATGGCTGGATGGAGGGATGGCTGGATGGATGGCTGGCGGGGGTGACGGATGGATGGATGGCTGGATGAATGGCTGTATGGAGGGATGGCTGGCTGGACGGCTGGCTGGATGGTTGGATGGCAGGATGGATGGATGGATGGACGGATGGATGGAGGGATGGCTGGGTGGATGGCTGGCTGGAGGGATGGTTGGATGGATGGATGGCTGGATGGCTGGAAGGCTGGATGGATGGGTGGCTGGATGGATGGCTGGATGGATGGATGGATGGCTGGATGGATGGCTGGCTGGAGGGACGGAAGGATGGATGGCTGGATGGATGGCTAGATGGATGGATGGCTGAATGGATGGCTGGCGGGAGGGATGGATGGATGGATGGATGGATGGCTGGATGGATGGCTGGATGGATGGATGGCTGGACGGATGGCTGGCTGGAGGGATGGATGGATGGATGGATGGCTGGATGGATAGCTGGATGGAGGGATGGCTGGATGGATGGCTGGCTGGAGGGATGGATGGATGGATGGATGGCTGGATGGATGGCTGGATGGCTGGATGGATGGCTTTCTGGAGGGATGGAAGGATGGATGGATGGATAGCTGGACGGATGGCTGGATGGATGGATGGCTGGATGAATGGCTGGCTCGAGGGATGGATGGATGGATGGATGGCAGGATGGATGGCTGGATGGATGGATGGCTGGATGAATGACTCGCTGGCGGGATGGATGGATGGATGGATGGCTGGATGGATGGCTGGATGGATGGATGGCTTGATGGATGGCTGGATGGATGGATGGATGGATGGCTGGATGGATGGATGGTTGGATGGATGGATGGCTGGATGGCTGGAAGGCTGGATGGATGGATGGCTGGATGGATGGATGGCTGGATGGATGGATGGATGGATGGATGGCTGGATGCATGGCTGGATGGAGGGATGGCTGGATGGATGGCTGGCGGGGGTGACGGATGGATGGATGGCTGGATGAATGGCTGTACGGAGGGATGGCTGGATGGACGGCTGGCTGGATGGTTGGATGGCTGGATGGATGGATGTATGGACGGATGGATGGAGGGATGGCTGGGTGGATGGCTGGCTGGAGGGATGGATGGATGGATGGATGGCTGGTTGGATGGCTGGATGGATGGATGGCTGGATGGACGATTTGCTGGAGGGATGGATGGATGGATGGCTGGATGGATGGCAGGCTGGAGGGATGGCTGGATGGATGGGTGGCTGGATGGATGGCTGGCTGGATGGATGGCTGGATGGATGGCTGGCTGGAGTGATGGATGGGTGGATGGTTGGATGGATGGCTGGTTGGATGGATGGCTGGATGGATGGCTGGCTGGAGGGATGGAAGGATGGTGGATGGCTGGATGGATGGCTGGATGGGTGGCTAGATGTCTGGATGGCTGGCTGGATGGATGGATGGATGGCTGGTTGGCTGGATGGATGGATGGGTGGCTGGTAGAATGGCTAGATGGATGGATGGATTGATGGATGGCTGGATGGATGGATGAATGGATGGCTGAATGGATGGCTGAATGGATGGCTGGATGGATGGCTGGATGGATGGATTGAACAAACAAAGAACAAAGAACAAAGAAATGTACAGCACAGGAACAGGCCCTTCGGCCCTCCAAGCCCGTGCCGACCATACTGCCCGACTAAACTACAATCTTCTACACTTCCTGGGTCCGTATCCTTCTATTCCCATCCTAGTGATATATTTGTCAAGATGCCCCTTAAATGTCCCTATCGTCCCTGCTTCCACTACCTCCTCCGGTAGTGAGTTCCAGGCACCCACTACCCTCTGCGTAAAAAACTTGCCTCGTACATCTACTCTAAACTTTGCCCCTCTCACCTTAAACCTATGCCCCCTAGTAATTGACCCCTCTACCCTGGGGAAAAGCCTCTGACTATCCACTCTGTCTCTGCCCCTCATAATTTTGTATACCTCTATCAGGTCGTCCCTCAACCTCCTTCGTTCCAGTGAGAACAAACCGAGTTTATTCAATCGCTCCTCATAGCTTATGCCCTCCATACCAGGCAACATTCTGGTAAATCTCTTCTGCACCCTCTCTAAAGCCTCCACATCCTTCTGGTAGTGTGGCGACCAGAATTGAACACTATACTCCAAGTGTGGCCTAACTAAGGTTCTATACAGCTGCAACATGACTTGCCAATTCTTATACTCAATGCCCCGGCCAATGAAGGCAAGCATGCCGTATGCCTTCTTGACTACCTTCTCCACCTGTGTTGCCCCTTTCAATGACCTGTGGACCTGTACTCCTAGATCTCTTTGACTTTCAATACACTTGAGGGTTCTACCATTCACTGTATATTCCCTACCTGCATTAGCCCTTCCAAAATGCATTACCACACATTTGTCCGGATTAAACTCCATCTGCCATCTCTCCGCCCAAGTCTCCAGACAATCTAAATCCTGCTGTATCCTCAGACAGTCCTCATCGCTATCCGCAATTCCACCAACCTTTGTGTCGTCTGCAAACTTACTAATCATCCCAGTTACATTTTCCTCCAAATCATTTATATATACTACAAAGAGCAAAGGTCCCAGCACTGATCCCTGTGGAACACCACTGGTCACAGCCCTCCAATGAGAAAAGCATCCCTCCATTGCTACCCTCTGCCTTCTATGGCCTAGCCAGTTCTGTATCCACCTTGCCAGTTCACCCCTGATCCCGTGTGACTTCACCTTTTGTACTAGTCTACCATGAGGGACCTTGTCAAAGGCCTTACTGAAGTCCATATAGACAACATCTACTGCCCTACCTGCATCAATCATCTTAGTGACCTCCTCGAAAAACTCTATCAAGTTAGTGAGACACGACCTTCCCTTCACAAAACCGTGCTGCCTCTCACTAATACGTCCATTTGCTTCCAAATGGGAGTAGATCCTGTCTCGAAGAATTCTCTCCAGTAATTTCCCTACCACTGATGTCAGGCTCACCGGCCTGTAGTTCCCGGAATTATCCTTGCTACCCTTCTTAAACAGAGGAACAACATTGGCTATTCTCCAGTCCTCCGGGACATCCCCTGAAGACAGCGAGGATCCAAAGATTTCTGTCAAGGCCTCAGCAATGTCCTCTCCAGCCTCCTTCAGTATTCTGGGGTAGATCCCATAAATGGGGCAGATCCCATTGATGGATGGATGGCTGGATGGATTGCTGGATGGATGGACGATCGGCTGGAGGGATGGATGGATGGATGGATGGCTGGATGGACGATTGGCTGGAGGGATGGATGGATGGATGGCTGGATGGATGGCAGGATGGAGAGATGGATGGATGGATGGGTGGATGGATGGATGGCTGGCTGGATGGATGGCTGGATGGAAGGCTGGCTGGAGTGATGGATGGGTGGATGGTTGAATAGATGGCTGGTTGGATGGATGGCTGGATGGATGGCTGGCTGGAGGGATGGAAGGATGGTGGATGGCTGGATGGATGGCTGGATGGATGGCTAGATGTCTGGATGGCTGGCTGGATGGATGGATGGATGGCTGGTTGGCTGGATGGATGGATGGGTGGCTGGTAGAATGGCTGGATGGATGGATGGATTGATGGATGGCTGGATGGATGGATGAATGGATGGCTGAATGGATGGCTGAATGGATGGCTGGATGGATGGCTGGATGGATGGATTGATGGATGGATGGCTGGATGGATTGCTGGATGGATGGATGGCTGGATGGATGGCTGGCTGGAGGGATGGATGGTTGGATGGCTGACTGGAGGGATGGATGGATGGTTGGCGGTTTGAACGCTGGATAGATGGATGGCTGGATGGATGGCTGGCTGGAGGGATGGATGGATGGATGGGTGGCTGGATGGATGGCTGGATGGATGGATGTCCGGATGGATGGCTGGCTGGAGGGATGGATGGATGGATGGATGGATGGGTGGCTGGATGGATGGATGGCTGGATGGATGGCTGGCTGGAGGGATGGATGGATGGATGGATGGCTCGATGGATGACTGGATGGATGGATGGCTGGATGGATGGCTGGATGAAGTGATGGATGGATGGATGGATGGCTGGATGGATGGCTGAATGGATGGCTGGATGGATTGCTGGCTGGAGGAATGGATGGATTAATGGATGGCTGGACGGATGGCTGGATGGATGGAAGGCTGGATGGATGGCTGGCTGCAGGGATGGATGGATGGATGGATGGCTGAATGGATGGCTAGATCGATGGATGGATGGATGGCTGGCTGGAGGGATGGAGTCATGGATGGATGTCTGGATGGATGGCTTAATGGAAGGATGGCTGGATGCATGGCTGGCTGGAGGGATGGATTGATGGATGGATGGCTGGAGGGCTGGCTGCATGGATGGCTGGCTGGAGGGATGGATTGATGGCTGGATGGCTGGATGGATGGCTGGAAGGATGGATGGCTGGATGGATGGCTGGCTGGAGGGATGGATGGATGGATGGATGGCTGGATGGATGGCTGGACGGATGGATGGCTGGATGGATGGCTGGCTGGAGGGATGGATGGATGGATGGTTGGCTGGATGGTTGGCTGGATGGATGGATGGCTGGATGGATGGCTGGCTGAAGGAATGGATGGATGGTTGGCTGGCTGGAGTAATGGATGGATGGATGGATGACTGGATGGATGGCTGGCTGGAGGGATGCATGGATGGATGGATGGCTGGATTGACGGCTGGTTTGGATGGATGGCTTGATGGATGGCTGGCTGGAGGGATATATTGATGGATGGATGGCTGGATGGATGGCTGGATGGATAGATGGCAGGATGGATGAATGGCTGGAGGGATGGATGGATGGATGGATGGCTGTATGGGGGGATGGCTGGATGGTTGGCTGGCTGGATGGATGGATGGATGGATGGATGGCTGGATGGATGGCTGCATGGAGGGATGGCTGGATGGATGGCTGGCTGGAGGGATGGATGGATGGCTGGATGGATGGCTGAATGGATGGATGGCTTAATGGCTGGCTGGCTGGAGGGATGGATGGATGGCTGGATGAATGGCTGAATGGATGGATGGCTGGATGTATGGCTGGCTGGAGAGATGGATGGATGGATGGATGGCTGGATGGATGGCTGGATGGAGGAATGGATGGATGGATGGCTGGCTAGAAGGGTGGATGGATGGATGGATGGCTGGATGGATGGCTGGATGGATGGACGGCTGGATGGATGGCTGGCTGGAAGGTTGGATGGATGGATGGATGGCTGGATGGATGGCTGGATGGATGGATGGCTGGATGATTGGCTGGCTGGAGGGATGGATGGATGGCTGGATGGATGGCTGGATGGATGGATGGCTGGATGGATGGATGGCTGAAGGAATGGATGGATGGATCGATGGATGGCTGGATGGATGGCTGGATGGATGGATGGCTGGATGGGTGGCTGAATGGATGGCTGGATGGATGGATGGCTGGAATGATATCTGGCTGGAGGGATGGATGGATGGATCGATGGCTGGATGGATGGCTGGATGGATGGATGGCTGGAGGGATGGGTAGATGGATGGATGGCTGGATGGAGCGATGACTGAATGGTTGGCTGGCTGGATGGCTGGATGGATGGCTGGCTGGAGGGATGGATGGATGGATGGCTGGATGGATGGCTGGATAGATGGATGGCTGGATGGATGGCTGGCTGGAGGAATGGATGGATGGATGGCTGGCTGGATTGATGGCTGGATGAATGGATGGCTGGATGGATGGCTGAATGGATGGCTGGATGGATGGATGTTTGGATGGATAGCTGGCTGGAGGGATGGATGGATGGATGGTTGGATGGACGGCAAGATGGATGGATGGCTGGATGGATGGCTTGCTGGAGGGTTGGATGGATGGATGGCTGGATGGATGGCTGTCTGGAGGAATGGATGGATGGATGGATGGCTGGATTGATGTCTGGATGGATGGATGGCTGGATGGATGGCTGAATGGATGGCTGGATGGATGGATGGCTGGATGGATAGCTGGCTGGAGGGATGGATGGATGGATGGATGGTTGGATGGACGGCTGGATGGATGGGTGGCTGGATGGATGGCTGGCTGGAGGGCTGGATTGATGGATGGATGGCTGGTTGGATGGCTGGATGGATGGATGGCTGGATGGATGGCTGGCTGGAGGGATGGATGGATGGATGAATGGCTGGATGGAGGGATGGCTGGATGGAGGGTTGGCTGGATGGTTGGCTGGCTGGAGGGATGGATGGATGGATGGATGGCTGGATGGATGGCTGGCTGGAGGAATGGATGGATGGCTGGATGGACTGCTGGATGGATGGATGGCTGGATGGATGGCAGGCTGGAGGGACGGATTGATGGATGGATGGCTGGATCGATGGCTGGATGGATGAATGGCTGGAGGGATGGATGGATGGATGGATGGCTGTATGGGGGGATGGCTGGATGGTTGGCTGGCTGGATGGATGGATGGATGGCTGGAGGGATGGATGGATGGATCGCTGGATGGAGGGATGGCTGGATGGTTGGGTGGCTGGAGTGATGGATGGATGGATGGATGACTGGATGGATGGCTGGCTGGAGGGATGCATGGATGGATTGATGGCTGGATGGACGGCTGGTTTGGATGGATGACTTGATGGATGGCTGGCTGGAGGGATGGATTGATGGATGGATGGCTGGATGGATGGCTGGATGGATAGATGGCTGGATGGATGAATGGCTGGAGGGATGGTTGGATGGATGGATGGCTGTATGGGGGGATGGCTGGATGGTTGGCTTGCTGGATGGATGGATGGATGGATGGATGGCTGGATGGATGGCTGGATGGAGGGATGGCTGGATGGATGGCTGGCTGGAGGGATGGATGGATGGCTGGATGGATGGCTGAATGGATGGATGGCTTAATGGCTGGCTGGCTGGAGGGATGGATGGATGGATGGATGGCTGGATGAATGGCTGAATGGATGGATGGCTGGATGTATGGCTGGCTGGAGAGATGGATGGATGGATGGATGGCTGGATGGATGGCTGGATGGAGGAATGGATGGATGGATGGCTGGCTAGAAGGGTGGATGGATGGATGGATGGCTGGATGGATGGCTGGATGGATGGAAGGCTGGATGGATGGCTGGCTGGAAGGTTGGATGGATGGATGGATGGCTGGATGGATGGCTGGATGGATGGATGGCTGGATGATTGGCTGGCTGGAGGGATGGATGGATGGATGGCTGGTTGGATGGCTGGATGGATGGATGGCTGGATGGATGACTGGCTGGAGGGATGGATGGATGGATGGATGGCTGGATGGATTGCTGGATGGATGGATGGATGGAAGGATGGCTGGATAGATGGCTGGCTGGAGGGATGGATTGATGGCTGGATGGCTGGCTGGATGGATGGATCGCTGGATGGATGGCTGGCTGGAGGGATGGATGTAGCGACGGATGGCTGGATGTATGGCTGGACGGATGGATTGCTGGATGGATGGATGGCTGGAGGGATGGATGGATGGCTGGCTGTATGGATGGCTGGATGGATGGATGGCTGGATGGATGGCTGGCTGGAGGAATGGATGGCTGGATGGATGGATGGCTGGATGGATGGCTGGATGGATGGATGGCTGGATGGATGGCTGGCTGGAGGGATGGATGGATGGATGGATGGCTGAATGGATGGCTGGATGGATGGATGGCTGGATGGATGGCTGGCTGGAGGGATGGATGGATGGATGGATGAATGGCTGGATGGACGGCGGGATGGATGGATGGCTGGATGGCAGGCTGGCTGGAGGGATGGATTGATGGATGGATGGCTGGAAGGATGGCTGGATGGATGGATGTCTGGATGGATGGCTGGATGGAGGGATGGCTGGATGGTTGGCTGGCTGGATGGATGTCTGGTTGGAGGGATGGCTGGATGGATGGCTGGCTGGAGGGATGGATGGATGGATGCATGGCTGGATGGATGGCTGGATGGACGGATGGCTTAATGACTGGCTGGCTGGAGTGATGGATGGATGGCTGGATGGATGGATGGCTGGATGGATGGCTGGCTGGATGGCTGGATGGATGGCTGGCTGGTGGGATGGATGGATGAATGGATGGCTGGATGGATGGCTGGATGGATGGCTGGATGGATTGCTGGCTGGAGGAATGGATGGATTAATGGATGGCTGGACGGATGGCTGGATGGATGGAAGGCTGGATGGATGGCTGGCTGCAGGGATGGATGGATGGCTGAATGGATGGCTAGATCGATGGATGGATGGGTGGATGGCTGGAGGGATGGAGTCATGGATGGATGTCTGGATGGATGGCTGGATAGAAGGATGGCTGGATGCATGGCTGGCTGGAGGGACGGATTGATGGATGGATGGCTGGATGGCTGGCTGGATGGATGGCTGGCTGAAGGGATGGATGGATGGATGGATGGCTGGATGGATGGCTGGAAGGATGGATGGCTGGATGGATGGCTGGCTGGAGGGATGGATGGATGGATGGATGGCTGGATGGATGGCTGGACGGATGGATGGCTGGATGGATGGCTGGCTGGAGGGATGGATGGATGGATGGCTGGATGGATGGCTGGATGGATGGAAGGCTGGATGGATGGCTGGCTGAAGGAATGGATGGATCGCTGGATGGATGGCCGAATGGATGGATGGAATTAATGGCTGGCTGGATGGATGGATTGATGGATGGATGGCTGGATGGGTGGCTGGAGGGATGGATGGATGGATGGCTGGATGGAGGGATGGCTGGATGGTTGGCTCGCTGGAGTGATGGATGGATGGATGGATGACTGGATGGATGGCTGGCTGGAGGGATGCATGGATGAATGGATGGCTGGCTGGACGGCTGGTTTTGATGGATGGCTGGATGGATGGCTGGCTGGAGGGATGGATTGATGGATGGATGGCTGGATGGATGGCTGGATGGATAGATGGCTGAATGGATGGCTGGCTGGAGGGATGGACGGATGGATGGATGGCTGGATGGAGGGATGGCTGGATGGTTGGCTGGATGGCTGGATGGATGGATGGATGGATGGCTGGATGGATGGCTGGATGGAGGGATCGCTGGATGGATGGCTGGCTGGAGGGAAGGATGGATGGCTTGATGGATGGCTGGATGGATGGATGGCTTAATGGCTGGCTGGCTGGAGGGATGGATGGATGGATGGCTGGATGAATGGCTGAATGGATGGATGGCTGGATGTATGGCTGGCTGGAGAGATGGATGGATGGCTGGATCGATGGTTGGATGGAGGAATGGCTGGGTGGATGGCCGTCTGGAGGGATGGATGGATGGCTGGATGGATGGCTGATGGATGGATGGCTGGATGGATGGCTGACTGGAGGGTTGGATTGATGGATGGATGGCTGGACGGATGGCTGGATGGATGGCTGGATGGATGGCTGGCTGGTGGGATGGATGGATGGATGGATAGCTGGATGGAGGGATGGCTGGATGGTTGGCTGGCTGGAGGGATGGATGGATGGATGGATGGCTGGATGGATGGCTGGATGGAAGGATGGCTGGATGGCTGGCTGGCTGGAGGGATGGATGGCTGGATGGATGGCTGGATGGATGGATGGCTTAATGACTGGCTGGAAGGAGGGATGGATGGATGGATGGATGGGTGGTTGGATGGATGGATGGCTGGATGTATGGCTGGCTGGAGAGATGGATGAATGGTTGGATGGCTGGATGGATGGCTGGATGGATGGCTGGCGGGAGGGATGGATGGATGGATGGATGGCTGGATGGATTGCTGGATGGATGGATGGATGGAAGGATGGCTGGATAGATGGCTGGCTGGAGGGATGGATGGATGGCTGGATGGCTGGCTGGATGGATGGATCGCTGGATGGATGGCTGGCTGGAGGGATGGATGTAGCGACGGATGGCTGGATGTATGGCTGGACGGATGGATTGCTGGATGGATGGATGGCTGGAGGGATGGATGGATGGCTGGCTGTATGGATGGCTGGATGGATGGATGGCTGGATGGATGGCTGGCTGGAGGAATGGATGTCTGGATGGATGGATGGCTGGATGGATGGCTGGATGAATGGATGGCTGGATGGATGGCTGGCTGGAGGGATGGATGGATGGATGGATGGCTGAATGGATGGCTGGATGGATGGATGGCTGGATGGATGGCTGGCTGGAGGGATGGATGGATGGATGGATGGATGGCTGGATGGACGGCGGGATGGATGGATGGCTGGATGGCAGGCTGGCTGGAGGGATGGATTGATGGATGGATGGCTGGAAGGATGGCTGGATGGATGGATGTCTGGATGGATGGCTGGATGGAGGGATGGCTGGATGGTTGGCTGGCTGGATGGATGTCTGGTTGGAGGGATGGCTGGATGGATGGCTGGCTGGAGGGATGGATGGATGGATGCATGGCTGGATGGATGGCTGGATGGATGGATGGCTTAATGACTGGCTGGCTGGAGTGATGGATGGATGGATGGATGGCTGGATGGATGGATGGCTGGATGGATGGCTGGCTGGATGGCTGGATGGATGGCTGGCTGGTGGGATGGATGGATGAATGGATGGCTGGATGGATGGCTGGATGGATGGCTGGATGGATTGCTGGCTGGAGGAATGGATGGATTAATGGATGGCTGGACGGATGGCTGGATGGATGGAAGGCTGGATGGATGGCTGGCTGCAGGGATGGATGGATGGCTGAATGGATGGCTAGATCGATGGATGGATGGGTGGATGGCTGGAGGGATGGAGTCATGGATGGATGGCTGGATGGATGGCTGGATAGAAGGATGGCTGGATGCATGGCTGGCTGGAGGGATGGATTGATGGATGGATGGCTGGATGGCTGGCTGGATGGATGGCTGGCTGAAGGGATGGATGGATGGATGGATGGCTGGATGGATGGCTGGAAGGATGGATGGCTGGATGGATGGCTGGCTGGAGGCATGGATGGATGGATGGATGGTTGGATGGATGGCTGGACGGATGGATGGCTGGATGGATGGCTGGCTGGAGGGATGGATGGATGGGTGGCTGGATGGATGGCTGGATGGATGGAAGGCTGGACGGATGGCTGGCTGAAGGAATGGATTGATGGCTGGATGGATATCTGGCTGGAGGGATGGATGTATGGATGGATGGCTGGATGGATGGCCGAATGGATGGATGGAATTAATGGCTGGCTGGAGGGATGGATTGATGGATGGATGGCTGGATGGGTGGCTGGAGGGATGGCTGGATGGTTGGCTCGCTGGAGTGATGGATGGATGGATGGATGACTGGATGGATGGCTGGCTGGAGGGATGCATGGATGAATGGATGGCTGGCTGGACGGCTGGTTTTGATGGATGGCTGGATGGATGGCTGGCTGGAGGGATGGATTGATGGATGGATGGCTGGATGGATGGCTGGATGGATAGATGGCTGAATGGATGGCTGGCTGGAGGGATGGACGGGTGGATGGATGGCTGGATGGAGGGATGGCTGGATGGTTGGCTGGATGGCTGGATGGATGGATGGATGGATGGCTGAATGGATGGCTGGATGGAGGGATCGCTGGATGGATGGCTGGCTGGAGGGAAGGATGGATGGCTTGATGGATGGCTGGATGGATGGATGGCTTAATGGCTGGCTGGCTGGAGGGATGGATGGATGGATGGCTGGATGAATGGCTGAATGGATGGATGGCTGGATGTATGGCTGGCTGGAGAGATGGATGGATGGCTGGATCGATGGTTGGATGGAGGAATGGCTGGATGGATGGCCGTCTGGAGGGATGGATGGATGGCTGGATGGATGGCTGGATGGATGGATGGCTGGATGGGTGGCTGACTGGAGGGTTGGATGGATGGATGGCTGGCTGGACGGATGGCTGGATGGATGGCTGGATGGATGGCTGGCTGGTGGGATGGATGGATGGATGGATAGCTGGATGGAGGGATGGCTGGATGGTTGGCTGGCTGGAGGGATGGATGGATGGATGGATGGCTGGATGGATGGCTGGATGGAAGGATGGCTGGATGGCTGGCTGGCTGGAGGGATGGATGACTGGATGGATGGCTGGATGGATGGATGGCTTAATGACTGGCTGGAAGGAGGGATGGATGGATGGATGGATGGGTGGTTGGATGGATGGATGGCTGGATGTATGGCTGGCTGGAGAGATGGATGAATGGTTGGATGGCGGGATGGATGGCTGGATGGATGGCTGGCGGGAGGGATGGATGGATGGATGGATGGCTGGACGGATGGCTGGATGGATGGATGGCTGGATGGATGGCTGGCTGGAGGGATGGATGGATGGATGGCTGGATGGATGGATGGCCGAATGGATGGCAGGCTGTAGGGATGGATGGATGGATGGATTGCTGAATGGATGGCTGGATGGATGGATGGCTGGATGGATGGCTGGCTGGAGGGATGGATTAATGGGTGGATGGATGGCTGGATGGTGGGCTGGCTGGGCGGATGGATTGATGGATGGATGGCTGGATGGATGGCTGGATGGATGGATGGATGGATGGCTGTCTGGCTGGAGGTATGGATGGATGGATGAATGGCTGGATGGATGGCTAGATGGAGAGATGGATGAATGCATGGATGGCTGGATGGATGGCTGGATGGAGGGAAGGCTGGATGGATGGCTGGCTGGAGGGATGGATGGATGGCTGGATGGATGGCTGGATGGCTGGATGGATGGCTTGCTAGAGGGATGGATGGATGGATGGATGTATAGCTGGATGGGTGGCTGGATGGATGGATGGCTGGATGAATGGCTGGCTGGAGGGATGGATGGATGGATGGATGGCAGGATGGATGGCTGGATGGATGGATGGCTGGATGGATGACTCGCTGGCGGGATGGATGGATGGATGGTTGGATGGTTGGATGGCTGGATGGATGCATGGCTTGATGGATGGCTGGATGGATGGATGGATGGATGGCTGGCAGGCTGAAGGGATGGATGGATGGATGGATGGCTGAATGGACGGCTGGATGGATGGATGGCTTGATGGAAGGCTGGCTGGAGGGATGGATTGATGAATGGATGGCTGGATGGATAGCTGGATGGATGGCTGGATGGATGGCTGGCTGGTGGGATGGATGGATAGCTGGATGGAGGGATGGCTGGATGGTTGGCTGGCTGGAGGGATGGATGGATGGATTGATGGCTGGATGGATGGCTGGATGGAGGGATGGCTGGATGACTGGCTGGCTAGAGGGATGGATGGCTGGATGGATGGCTGGATGGATGGATGGCTTAATGACCGGCTGGAAGGAGGGATGGATGGATGGATGGATGGCTGGATGGATGGATGGATGGCTGGATGTATGGCTGGCTGGAGAGATGGATGAATGGTGGATGGCTGGATGGATGGCTGAATGAATGGATGGCTGGATGGATGGCTTGCTGGAGGGATGGATGGTTGGATGGCTGGATGGATGGCTGAATGGATGGATGGCTGGATGAATAGCTGGCTGGAGGGATGGATGGATGGATGGATGGATGGATGGCTGGATGGATGGCTGGATGGATGGATGGCTGTTGGATGACTGGCTGGAGGGATGGATGGATGGATGGATGGCTGGATGGGTGGCTGGATGGATGGATGGCTGGTTGAATGGCTGGCTGGAGGGAAGGATGGTTGGATGGATGGCTGGATGGAAGGCTGGATGGATGGATGGCTGGATGGATGGCTGGCTGGAATGACGGATGGATTGATGGATGGCTGGATGGATGGCTGGATGGATGGATGGCTGAATGGATGGCTGGCGGGAGGGATGGATGGTTGGATGGATGGCTGGATGGATGGCTGGATGGATGGATGGCAGGATGGATGGCTGGCTGGAGGGATGGATGGATGGATGGCTGGATGGATGGATGGCCGAATGGATGGCTGGCTGAAGGGATGGATGGATGGATGGATTGCTGAATGGATGGCTGGATGGATGGATGGCTGGATGGATGGCTGGCTGGAGGGATGGATCAATGGATGGATGGATGGATGGATGGCTGGATGGCTGGATGGATGGCTGGCTGGGCGGATGGATTGATGGATGGATGGCTGGATGGATGGCTGGATGGATGGATGGCTGGCTGGCTGGAGGTATGGATGGATGGATGAATGGCTGGATGGATGGCTGGATGGAGAGATGGAAGAATGCATGGATGGCTGGATGGATGGCTGGATGGAGGGATGGCTGGATGGATGGCTTGCTGGAGGGATGGATGGCTGGATGGATGGATGTCCGGATGGATGGCTGGCTGGAGGGATGGATGGATGGCTGGATGGATGGATGGCTGGATGGATGGCTGGCTGGAGGGATGGATGGATGAATGGATGGCTCGATGGATGGCTGGATGGATGGATGGCTGGATGAATGGCTGGCTGGAGGGATGGATGGATGGATGGCTGGATGGATGGCTGGATGGATGGATGGCTGGTTGGATGACTGGCTGGAGGGATGGATGGATGTATGGATGGCTGGATGGGCGGCTGGATGGATTGATGGCTGGATGGATGGCTGGATGGAGGGAAGGATGGATGGATGGATGGCTGGATGGAAGGCTGGATGGATGGATGGCTGGATGGATGGCTGGCTGCAGGGACGGATGGATGGATGGCTGGATGGATGGCTGGATGGATGGATGGCTGAATGGATGGCTGGCGGGAGGGATGGATGGATGGATGGATGGCTGGATGGATGGCTGGATGGATGGATGGCTGGATGGATGGCTGGCTGGAGGGATGGATGGATGGATGGCTGGATGGATGGATGGCCGAATGGATGGCTGGCTGAATGGATGGATGGATGGATGGATTGCTGAATGGATGGCTGGATGGATGGATGGCTGGATGGATGGCTGGCTGGAGGGATGGATTAATGGATGGATGGATGGATGGATGGCTGGATGGCTGGATGGCTGGATGGATGTCTGGCTGGGCGGATGGATTGATGGATGGATGGCTGGATGGATGGCTGGATGGATGGATGGATGGATGGCTGGCTGGCTGGAGGTATGGATGGATGGATGAATGGCTGGATGGATGGCTGGATGGAGAGATGGATGAATGCATGGATGGCTGGATGGATGGCTGGATGGAGGGATGGCTGGATGGATGGCTGGCTGGAGGGATGGATGGATGGATGTATGGCTGGATGGATGGCTGGATGGAAGGCTGGATGGATGGATGGCTGGATGGATGGCTGGCTGGAGGGACGGATCGATGGATGGATGGCTGGATGGATGGCTGGATGGATGACTCGCTGGCGGGATGGATGGATGGATGGATGGCTGGATGGATGGCTGGATGGATGGATGGCTTGATGGATGGCTGGATGGATGGATGGATGGATGGCTGGATGGATGGATGGTTGGATGGATGGATGGCTGGATGGCTGAAAGGCTGGATGGATGGATGGCTGGATGGATGGCTGGATGGATGGATGGATGGATGGATGGATGGATGGCTGGATGCATGGCTGGATGGAGGGATGGCTGGATGGATGGCTGGCGGGGGTGACGGATGGATGGATGGCTGGATGAATGGCTGTATGGAGGGATGGCTGGCTGGACGGCTGGCTGGATGGTTGGATGGATGGATGGCTGAATGGATGGCTGGATGGAGGGATCGCTGGATGGATGGCTGGCTGGAGGGAAGGATGGATGGCTTGATGGATGGCTGGATGGATGGATGGCTTAATGGCTGGCTGGCTGGAGGGATGGATGGATGGATGGCTGGATGAATGGCTGAATGGATGGCTGGCTGGAGGGATGGACGGGTGGATGGATGGCTGGATGGAGGGATGGCTGGATGGTTGGCTGGATGGCTGGATGGATGGATGGATGGATGGCTGAATGGATGGCTGGATGGAGGGATCGCTGGATGGATGGCTGGCTGGAGGGAAGGATGGATGGCTTGATGGATGGCTGGATGGATGGATGGCTTAATGGCTGGCTGGCTGGAGGGATGGATGGATGGATGGCTGGATGAATGGCTGAATGGATGGATGGCTGGATGTATGGCTGGCTGGAGAGATGGATGGATGGCTGGATCGATGGTTGGATGGAGGAATGGCTGGATGGATGGCCGTCTGGAGGGATGGATGGATGGCTGGATGGATGGCTGGATGGATGGATGGCTGGATGGGTGGCTGACTGGAGGGTTGGATGGATGGATTGCTGGCTGGACGGATGGCTGGATGGATGGCTGGATGGATGGCTGGCTGGTGGGATGGATGGATGGATGGATAGCTGGATGGAGGGATGGCTGGATGGTTGGCTGGCTGGAGGGATGGATGGATGGATGGATGGCTGGATGGATGGCTGGATGGAAGGATGGCTGGATGGCTGGCTGGCTGGAGGGATGGATGACTGGATGGATGGCTGGATGGATGGATGGCTTAATGACTGGCTGGAAGGAGGGATGGATGGATGGATGGATGGGTGGTTGGATGGATGGATGGCTGGATGTATGGCTGGCTGGAGAGATGGATGAATGGTTGGATGGCGGGATGGATGGCTGGATGGATGGCTGGCGGGAGGGATGGATGGATGGATGGATGGCTGGACGGATGGCTGGATGGATGGATGGCTGGATGGATGGCTGGCTGGAGGGATGGATGGATGGATGGCTGGATGGATGGATGGCCGAATGGATGGCAGGCTGTAGGGATGGATGGATGGATGGATTGCTGAATGGATGGCTGGATGGATGGATGGCTGGATGGATGGCTGGCTGGAGGGATGGATTAATGGGTGGATGGATGGCTGGATGGTGGGCTGGCTGGGCGGATGGATTGATGGATGGATGGCTGGATGGATGGCTGGATGGATGGATGGATGGATGGCTGTCTGGCTGGAGGTATGGATGGATGGATGAATGGCTGGATGGATGGCTAGATGGAGAGATGGATGAATGCATGGATGGCTGGATGGATGGCTGGATGGAGGGAAGGCTGGATGGATGGCTGGCTGGAGGGATGGATGGATGGCTGGATGGATGGCTGGATGGCTGGATGGATGGCTTGCTAGAGGGATGGATGGATGGATGGATGTATAGCTGGATGGGTGGCTGGATGGATGGATGGCTGGATGAATGGCTGGCTGGAGGGATGGATGGATGGATGGATGGCAGGATGGATGGCTGGATGGATGGATGGCTGGATGGATGACTCGCTGGCGGGATGGATGGATGGATGGTTGGATGGTTGGATGGCTGGATGGATGCATGGCTTGATGGATGGCTGGATGGATGGATGGATGGATGGCTGGCAGGCTGAAGGGATGGATGGATGGATGGATGGCTGAATGGACGGCTGGATGGATGGATGGCTTGATGGAAGGCTGGCTGGAGGGATGGATTGATGAATGGATGGCTGGATGGATAGCTGGATGGATGGCTGGATGGATGGCTGGCTGGTGGGATGGATGGATAGCTGGATGGAGGGATGGCTGGATGGTTGGCTGGCTGGAGGGATGGATGGATGGATTGATGGCTGGATGGATGGCTGGATGGAGGGATGGCTGGATGACTGGCTGGCTAGAGGGATGGATGGCTGGATGGATGGCTGGATGGATGGATGGCTTAATGACCGGCTGGAAGGAGGGATGGATGGATGGATGGATGGCTGGATGGATGGATGGATGGCTGGATGTATGGCTGGCTGGAGAGATGGATGAATGGTGGATGGCTGGATGGATGGCTGAATGAATGGATGGCTGGATGGATGGCTTGCTGGAGGGATGGATGGTTGGATGGCTGGATGGATGGCTGAATGGATGGATGGCTGGATGAATAGCTGGCTGGAGGGATGGATGGATGGATGGATGGATGGATGGCTGGATGGATGGCTGGATGGATGGATGGCTGTTGGATGACTGGCTGGAGGGATGGATGGATGGATGGATGGCTGGATGGGTGGCTGGATGGATGGATGGCTGGTTGAATGGCTGGCTGGAGGGAAGGATGGTTGGATGGATGGCTGGATGGAAGGCTGGATGGATGGATGGCTGGATGGATGGCTGGCTGGAATGACGGATGGATTGATGGATGGCTGGATGGATGGCTGGATGGATGGATGGCTGAATGGATGGCTGGCGGGAGGGATGGATGGTTGGATGGATGGCTGGATGGATGGCTGGATGGATGGATGGCAGGATGGATGGCTGGCTGGAGGGATGGATGGATGGATGGCTGGATGGATGGATGGCCGAATGGATGGCTGGCTGAAGGGATGGATGGATGGATGGATTGCTGAATGGATGGCTGGATGGATGGATGGCTGGATGGATGGCTGGCTGGAGGGATGGATCAATGGATGGATGGATGGATGGATGGCTGGATGGCTGGATGGATGGCTGGCTGGGCGGATGGATTGATGGATGGATGGCTGGATGGATGGCTGGATGGATGGATGGCTGGCTGGCTGGAGGTATGGATGGATGGATGAATGGCTGGATGGATGGCTGGATGGAGAGATGGAAGAATGCATGGATGGCTGGATGGATGGCTGGATGGAGGGATGGCTGGATGGATGGCTTGCTGGAGGGATGGATGGCTGGATGGATGGATGTCCGGATGGATGGCTGGCTGGAGGGATGGATGGATGGCTGGATGGATGGATGGCTGGATGGATGGCTGGCTGGAGGGATGGATGGATGAATGGATGGCTCGATGGATGGCTGGATGGATGGATGGCTGGATGAATGGCTGGCTGGAGGGATGGATGGATGGATGGCTGGATGGATGGCTGGATGGATGGATGGCTGGTTGGATGACTGGCTGGAGGGATGGATGGATGTATGGATGGCTGGATGGGCGGCTGGATGGATTGATGGCTGGATGGATGGCTGGATGGAGGGAAGGATGGATGGATGGATGGCTGGATGGAAGGCTGGATGGATGGATGGCTGGATGGATGGCTGGCTGCAGGGACGGATGGATGGATGGCTGGATGGATGGCTGGATGGATGGATGGCTGAATGGATGGCTGGCGGGAGGGATGGATGGATGGATGGATGGCTGGATGGATGGCTGGATGGATGGATGGCTGGATGGATGGCTGGCTGGAGGGATGGATGGATGGATGGCTGGATGGATGGATGGCCGAATGGATGGCTGGCTGAATGGATGGATGGATGGATGGATTGCTGAATGGATGGCTGGATGGATGGATGGCTGGATGGATGGCTGGCTGGAGGGATGGATTAATGGATGGATGGATGGATGGATGGCTGGATGGCTGGATGGCTGGATGGATGTCTGGCTGGGCGGATGGATTGATGGATGGATGGCTGGATGGATGGCTGGATGGATGGATGGATGGATGGCTGGCTGGCTGGAGGTATGGATGGATGGATGAATGGCTGGATGGATGGCTGGATGGAGAGATGGATGAATGCATGGATGGCTGGATGGATGGCTGGATGGAGGGATGGCTGGATGGATGGCTGGCTGGAGGGATGGATGGATGGATGTATGGCTGGATGGATGGCTGGATGGAAGGCTGGATGGATGGATGGCTGGATGGATGGCTGGCTGGAGGGACGGATCGATGGATGGATGGCTGGATGGATGGCTGGATGGATGACTCGCTGGCGGGATGGATGGATGGATGGATGGCTGGATGGATGGCTGGATGGATGGATGGCTTGATGGATGGCTGGATGGATGGATGGATGGATGGCTGGATGGATGGATGGTTGGATGGATGGATGGCTGGATGGCTGAAAGGCTGGATGGATGGATGGCTGGATGGATGGCTGGATGGATGGATGGATGGATGGATGGATGGATGGCTGGATGCATGGCTGGATGGAGGGATGGCTGGATGGATGGCTGGCGGGGGTGACGGATGGATGGATGGCTGGATGAATGGCTGTATGGAGGGATGGCTGGCTGGACGGCTGGCTGGATGGTTGGATGGCTGGATGGATGGATGGATGGACGGATGGATGGAGGGATGGCTGGGTGGATGGCTGGCTGGAGGGATGGTTGGTTGGATGGATGGCTGGATGGCTGGAAGGCTGGATGGATGGATGGCTGGATGGATGGCTGGATGGATGGATGGATGGCTGGATGGATGGATGGCTGGATGGATGGCTGGCTGGAGGGACGGAAGGATGGATGGCTGGATGGATGGCTGGATGGATGGATGGCTGAATGGATGGCTGGCGGGAGGGATGGATGGATGGATAGATGGATGGCTGGATGGATGGCTGGATGGATGGATGGCTGGATGGATTGCTGGCTGGAGGGATGGATGGATGGATGGCTGGATGGATGGATGGCCGAATGGATGGCTGGCTGAAGGGATGGATGGATGGATGGATTGCTGAATGGATGGCTGGATGGATGGATGGCTGGATGGATGGCTGGCTGGAGGGATGGATTACTGGATGGATGGATGGATGGATGGCTGGATGGCTGGATGGCTGGATGGATGTCTGGCTGGGCGGATGGATTGATGGATGGATGGCTGGATGGATGGCTGGATGGATGGATGGATGGATGGCTGGCTGGCTGGAGGTATGGATGGATGGATGAGTGGCTGCATGGATGGCTGGATGGAGAGATGGATGAATGCATGGATGGCTGGATTGATAGCTGGATGGAGGGATGGCTGGATGGATGGCTGGCTGGAGGGATGGATGGATGGATGGATGGCTGGATGGATGGCTGGATGGCTGGATGGATGGCTTGCTGGAGGGATGGAAGGATGGATGGATGGATATCTGGACGGATGGCTGGATGGATGGATGGCTGGATGAATGGCTGGCTGGAGGGATGGATGGATGGCAGGATGGATGGCTGGATGGATGGCTGGATGGATGACTCGCTGGCGGGATGGATGGATGGATGGATGGCTGGATGGATGGCTGGATGGATGGATGGCTTGATGGATGGCTGGATGGATTGACGGATGGATGGCTGGATGGATGGCTGGATGGATGGATGGATGGATGGCTGGCTGGCTGGAGGTATGGATGGATGGATGAATGGCTGGATGGATGGCTGGATGGAGAGATGGATGAATGCATGGATGGCTGGATGGATGGCTGGATGGAGGGATGGCTGGAGGGATGGCTGGCTGGAGGGATGGATGGATGGATGTATGGCTGGATGGATGGCTGGATGGAAGGCTGGATGGATGGATGGCTGGATGGATGGCTGGCTGGAGGGACGGATCGATGGATGGATGGCTGGATGGATGGCTGGATGGATGACTCGCTGGCGGGATGGATGGATGGATGGATGGCTGGATGGATGGCTGGATGGATGGATGGCTTGATGGATGGCTGGATGGATGGATGGATGGATGGCTGGATGGATGGATGGTTGGATGGAAGGATGGCTGGATGGCTGGAAGGCTGGATGGATGGATGGCTGGATGGATGGCTGGATGGATGGATGGATGGATGGATGGATGGATGGCTGGATGCATGGCTGGATGGAGGGATGGCTGGATGGATGGCTGGCGGGGGTGACGGATGGATGGATGGCTGGATGAATGGCTGTATGGAGGGATGGCTGGCTGGAAGGCTGGCTGGATGGTTGGATGGCTGGATGGATGGATGGATGGACGGATGGATGGAGCGATGGCTGGGTGGATGGCTGGCTGGAGGGATGGTTGGATGGATGGATGGCTGGATGGCTGGAAGGCTGGATGGATGGATGGCTGGATGGATGGCTGGATGGATGGATGGATGGCTGGATGGATGGATGGCTGGATGGATGGCTGGCTGGAGGGACGGAAGGATGGATGGCTGGATGGATGGCTGGATGGATGGATGGCTGAATGGATGGCTGGCGGGAGGGATGGATGGATGGATGGATGGATGGCTGGATGGATGGCTGGATGGATGGATGGCTGGATGGATTGCTGGCTGGAGGGATGGATGGATGGATGGCTGGATGGATGGATGGCCGAATGGATGGCTGGCTGAAGGGATGGATGGATGGATGGATTGCTGAATGGATGGCTGGATGGATGAATGGCTGGATGGATGGCTTGCTAGAGGGATGGATGGATGGATGGATGTATAGCTGGATGGGTGGCTGGATGGATGGATGGCTGGATGAATGGCTGGCTGGAGGGATGGATGGATGGATGGATGGCAGGATGGATGGCTGGATGGATGGATGGCTGGATGGATGACTCGCTGGCGGGATGGATGGATGGATGGTTGGATGGTTGGATGGCTGGATGGATGCATGGCTTGATGGATGGCTGGATGGATGGATGGATGGATGGCTGGCAGGCTGAAGGGATGGATGGATGGATGGATGGCTGAATGGACGGCTGGATGGATGGATGGCTTGATGGAAGGCTGGCTGGAGGGATGGATTGATGAATGGATGGCTGGATGGATAGCTGGATGGATGGCTGGATGGATGGCTGGCTGGTGGGATGGATGGATAGCTGGATGGAGGGATGGCTGGATGGTTGGCTGGCTGGAGGGATGGATGGATGGATTGATGGCTGGATGGATGGCTGGATGGAGGGATGGCTGGATGACTGGCTGGCTAGAGGGATGGATGGCTGGATGGATGGCTGGATGGATGGATGGCTTAATGACCGGCTGGAAGGAGGGATGGATGGATGGATGGATGGCTGGATGGATGGATGGATGGCTGGATGTATGGCTGGCTGGAGAGATGGATGAATGGTGGATGGCTGGATGGATGGCTGAATGAATGGATGGCTGGATGGATGGCTTGCTGGAGGGATGGATGGTTGGATGGCTGGATGGATGGCTGAATGGATGGATGGCTGGATGAATAGCTGGCTGGAGGGATGGATGGATGGATGGATGGATGGATGGCTGGATGGATGGCTGGATGGATGGATGGCTGGTTGGATGACTGGCTGGAGGGATGGATGGATGGATGGATGGCTGGATGGGTGGCTGGATGGATGGATGGCTGGTTGAATGGCTGGCTGGAGGGAAGGATGGTTGGATGGATGGCTGGATGGAAGGCTGGATGGATGGATGGCTGGATGGATGGCTGGCTGGAATGACGGATGGATTGATGGATGGCTGGATGGATGGCTGGATGGATGGATGGCTGAATGGATGGCTGGCGGGAGGGATGGATGGTTGGATGGATGGCTGGATGGATGGCTGGATGGATGGATGGCAGGATGGATGGCTGGCTGGAGGGATGGATGGATGGATGGCTGGATGGATGGATGGCCGAATGGATGGCTGGCTGAAGGGATGGATGGATGGATGGATTGCTGAATGGATGGCTGGATGGATGGATGGCTGGATGGATGGCTGGCTGGAGGGATGGATCAATGGATGGATGGATGGATGGATGGCTGGATGGCTGGATGGATGGCTGGCTGGGCGGATGGATTGATGGATGGATGGCTGGATGGATGGCTGGATGGATGGATGGCTGGCTGGCTGGAGGTATGGATGGATGGATGAATGGCTGGATGGATGGCTGGATGGAGAGATGGAAGAATGCATGGATGGCTGGATGGATGGCTGGATGGAGGGATGGCTGGATGGATGGCTTGCTGGAGGGATGGATGGCTGGATGGATGGATGTCCGGATGGATGGCTGGCTGGAGGGATGGATGGATGGCTGGATGGATGGATGGCTGGATGGATGGCTGGCTGGAGGGATGGATGGATGAATGGATGGCTCGATGGATGGCTGGATGGATGGATGGCTGGATGAATGGCTGGCTGGAGGGATGGATGGATGGATGGCTGGATGGATGGCTGGATGGATGGATGGCTGGTTGGATGACTGGCTGGAGGGATGGATGGATGTATGGATGGCTGGATGGGCGGCTGGATGGATTGATGGCTGGATGGATGGCTGGATGGAGGGAAGGATGGATGGATGGATGGCTGGATGGAAGGCTGGATGGATGGATGGCTGGATGGATGGCTGGCTGCAGGGACGGATGGATGGATGGCTGGATGGATGGCTGGATGGATGGATGGCTGAATGGATGGCTGGCGGGAGGGATGGATGGATGGATGGATGGCTGGATGGATGGCTGGATGGATGGATGGCTGGATGGATGGCTGGCTGGAGGGATGGATGGATGGATGGCTGGATGGATGGATGGCCGAATGGATGGCTGGCTGAATGGATGGATGGATGGATGGATTGCTGAATGGATGGCTGGATGGATGGATGGCTGGATGGATGGCTGGCTGGAGGGATGGATTAATAGATGGATGGATGGATGGCTGGATGGCTGGATGGCTGGATGGATGTCTGGCTGGGCGGATGGATTGATGGATGGATGGCTGGATGGATGGCTGGATGGATGGATGGATGGATGGCTGGCTGGCTGGAGGTATGGATGGATGGATGAATGGCTGGATGGATGGCTGGATGGAGAGATGGATGAATGCATGGATGGCTGGATGGATGGCTGGATGGAGGGATGGCTGGATGGATGGCTGGCTGGAGGGATGGATGGATGGATGTATGGCTGGATGGATGGCTGGATGGAAGGCTGGATGGATGGATGGCTGGATGGATGGCTGGCTGGAGGGACGGATCGATGGATGGATGGCTGGATGGATGGCTGGATGGATGACTCGCTGGCGGGATGGATGGATGGATGGATGGCTGGATGGATGGCTGGATGGATGGATGGCTTGATGGATGGCTGGATGGATGGATGGATGGATGGCTGGATGGATGGATGGTTGGATGGATGGATGGCTGGATGGCTGAAAGGCTGGATGGATGGATGGCTGGATGGATGGCTGGATGGATGGATGGATGGATGGATGGATGGATGGCTGGATGCATGGCTGGATGGAGGGATGGCTGGATGGATGGCTGGCGGGGGTGACGGATGGATGGATGGCTGGATGAATGGCTGTATGGAGGGATGGCTGGCTGGACGGCTGGCTGGATGGTTGGATGGCTGGATGGATGGATGGATGGACGGATGGATGGAGGGATGGCTGGGTGGATGGCTGGCTGGAGGGATGGTTGGTTGGATGGATGGCTGGATGGCTGGAAGGCTGGATGGATGGATGGCTGGATGGATGGCTGGATGGATGGATGGATGGCTGGATGGATGGATGGCTGGATGGATGGCTGGCTGGAGGGACGGAAGGATGGATGGCTGGATGGATGGATGGCTGAATGGATGGCTGGCGGGAGGGATGGATGGATGGATAGATGGATGGCTGGATGGATGGCTGGATGGATGGATGGCTGGATGGATTGCTGGTTGGAGGGATGGATGGATGGATGGCTGGATGGATGGATGGCCGAATGGATGGCTGGCTGAAGGGATGGATGGATTGCTGAATGGATGGCTGGATGGATGGATGGCTGGATGGATGGCTGGCTGGAGGGATGGATTAATGGATGGATGGATGGATGGATGTCTGGATGGCTGGATGGCTGGATGGATGTCTGGCTGGGCGGATGGATTGATGGATGGATGGCTGGATGGATGGCTGGATGGATGGATGGATGGATGGCTGGCTGGCTGGAGGTATGGATGGATGGATGAGTGGCTGCATGGATGGCTGGATGGAGAGATGGATGAATGCATGGATGGCTGGATGGATAGCTGGATGGAGGGATGGCTGGATGGATGGCTGGCTGGAGGGATGGATGGATGGATGGATGGCTGGATGGATGGCTGGATGGCTGGATGGATGGCTTGCTGGAGGGATGGAAGGATGGATGGATGGATATCTGGACGGATGGCTGGATGGATGGATGGCTGGATGAATGGCTGGCTGGAGGGATGGATGGATGGATGGATGGCAGGATGGATGGCTGGATGGATGGCTGGATGGATGACTCGCTGGCGGGATGGATGGATGGATGGATGGCTGGATGGATGGCTGGATGGATGGATGGCTTGATGGATGGCTGGATGGATTGACGGATGGATGGCTGGATGGATGGCTGGATGGATGGATGGATGGATGGCTGGCTGGCTGGAGGTATGGATGGATGGATGAATGGCTGGATGGATGGCTGGATGGAGAGATGGATGAATGCATGGATGGCTGGATGGATGGCTGGATGGAGGGATGGCTGGAGGGATGGCTGGCTGGAGGGATGGCTGGATGGATGTATGGCTGGATGGATGGCTGGATGGAAGGCTGGATGGATGGATGGCTGGATGGATGGCTGGCTGGAGGGACGGATCGATGGATGGATGGCTGGATGGATGGCTGGATGGATGACTCGCTGGCGGGATGGATGGATGGATGGATGGCTGGATGGATGGCTGGATGGATGGATGGCTTGATGGATGGCTGGATGGATGGATGGATGGATGGCTGGATGGATGGATGGTTGGATGGAAGGATGGCTGGATGGCTGGAAGGCTGGATGGATGGTTGGCTGGATGGATGGCTGGATGGATGGATGGATGGATGGATGGATGGCTGGCTGGATGCATGGCTGGATGGAGGGATGGCTGGATGGATGGCTGGCGGGGGTGACGGATGGATGGATGGCTGGATGAATGGCTGTATGGAGGGATGGCTGGCTGGAAGGCTGGCTGGATGGTTGGATGGCTGGATGGATGGATGGATGGACGGATGGATGGAGCGATGGCTGGGTGGATGGCTGGCTGGAGGGATGGTTGGATGGATGGATGGCTGGATGGCTGGAAGGCTGGATGGATGGATGGCTGGATGGATGGCTGGATGGATGGATGGATGGCTGGATGGATGGATGGCTGGATGGATGGCTGGCTGGAGGGACGGAAGGATGGATGGCTGGATGGATGGCTGGATGGATGGATGGCTGAATGGATGGCTGGCGGGAGGGATGGATGGATGGATGGATGGATGGCTGGATGGATGGCTGGATGGATGGATGGCTGGATGGATTGCTGGCTGGAGGGATGGATGGATGGATGGCTGGATGGATGGATGGCCGAATGGATGGCTGGCTGAAGGGATGGATGGATGGATGGATTGCTGAATGGATGGCTGGATGGATGGATGGCTGGATGGATGGCTTGCTGGAGGGATGGATTAATGGATGGATGGATGGATGGATGGCTGGATGGCTGGATGGCTGGATGGATGTCTGGCTGGGCGGATGGATTGATGGATGGATGGCTGGATGGATGGCTGGATGGATGGATGGATGGATGGCTGGCTGGCTGGAGGTATGGATGGATGGATGAGTGGCTGCATGGATGGCTGGATGGAGAGATGGATGAATGCATGGATGGCTGGATGGATAGCTGGATGGAGGGATGGCTGGATGGATGGCTGGCTGGAGGGATGGATGGATGGATGGATGGCTGGATGGATGGCTGGATGGCTGGATGGATGGCTTGCTGGAGGGATGGAAGGATGGATGGATGGATATCTGGACGGATGGCTGGATGGATGGATGGCTGGATGAATGGCTGGCTGGAGGGATGGATGGATGGATGGATGGCAGGATGGATGGCTGGATGGATGGATGGCTGGATGGATGACTCGTTGGCGGGATGGATGGATGGATGGATGGCTGGATGGCTGGAAGGCTGGATGGATGGATGGCTGGATGGATGGCTGGATGGATGGATGAATGGATGGATGGATGGATGGCTGGATGCATGGCTGGATGGAGGGATGGCTGGATGGATGGCTGGCGGGGGTGACGGATGGCTGGATGGCTGGATGAATGGCTGTATGGAGGGATGGCTGGATGGACGGCTGGCTAGATGGTTGGATGGCTGAATGGATGGATGGATGGACGGATGGATGGAGGGATGGCTGGGTGGATGGCTGGCTGGAGGGATGGATGGATGGATGGCTGGTTGGATGGCTGGATGGATGGATGGCTGGATGGACGATTGGCTGGAGGGATGGATGGATGGATGGCTGGATGGATGGCAGGCTGGAGGGATGGATGGATGGATGGGTGGCTGGATGGATGGCTGGCTGGATGGATGGCTGGATGGATGGCTGGCTGGAGTGATGGATGGGTGGATGGTTGGATGGATGGCTGGTTGGATGGATGGCTGGATGGATGGCTGGCTGGAGGGATGGAAGGATGGTGGATGGCTGGATGGATGGCTGGATGGATGGCTAGATGTCTGGATGGCTGGCTGGATGGATGGATGGATGGATGGCTGGTTGGCTGGATGGATGGGTGGGTGGCTGGTAGAATGGCTGGATGGATGGATGGATTGATGGATGGCTGGATGGATGGATGAATGGATGGCTGAATGGATGGCTGAATGGATGGCTGGATGGATGGCTGGATGGATGGATTGAACAAACAAAGAACAAAGAACAAAGAAATGTACAGCACAGGAACAGGCCCTTCGGCCCTCCAAGCCCGTGCCGACCATACTGCCCGACTAAACTACAATCTTCTACACTTCCTGGGTCCGTATCCTTCTATTCCCATCCTAATGATATATTTGTCAAGATGCCCCTTAAATGTCCCTATCGTCCCTGCTTCCACTACCTCCTCCGGTAGTGAGTTCCAGGCACCCACTACCCTCTGCGTAAAAAACTTGCCTCGTACATCTACTCTAAACTTTGCCCCTCTCACCTTAAACCTATGCCCCCTAGTAATTGACCCCTCTACCCTGGGGAAAAGCCTCTGACTATCCACTCTGTCTATGCCCCTCATAATTTTGTATACCTCTATCAGGTCGCCCCTCAACCTCCTTCGTTCCAGTGAGAACAAACCGAGTTTATTCAATCGCTCCTCATAGCTTATGCCCTCCATACCAGGCAACATTCTGGCAAATCTCTTCTGCACCCTCTCTAAAGCCTCCACATCCTTCTGGTAGTGTTGCGACCAGAATTGAACACTATACTCCAAGTGTGGCCTAACTAAGGTTCTATACAGCTGCAGCATGACTTGCCAATTCTTATACTCAATGCCCCGGCCAATGAAGGCAAGCATGCCGTATGCCTTCTTGACTACCTTCTCCACCTGTGTTGCCCCTTTCAATGACCTGTAGACCTGTACTCCTAGATCTCTTTGACTTTCAATACTCTTGAGGGTTCTACCATTCACTGTATATTCCCTACCTGCATTAGCCCTTCCAAAATGCATTACCACACATTTGTCCGGATTAAACTCCATCTGCCATCTCTCCGCCCAAGTCTCCAGACAATCTAAATCCTGCTGTATCCTCAGACAGTCCTCATCGCTATCCGCAATTCCACCAACCTTTGTGTCGTCTGCAAACTTACTAATCAGACCAGTTACATTTTCCTCCAAATCATTTATATATACTACAAGGAGCAAAGGTCCCAGCACTGATCCCTGTGGAACACCACTGGTCACAGCCCTCCAATGAGAAAAGCATCCCTCCATTGCTACCCTCTGCCTTCTATGGCCTAGCCAGTTCTGTATCCACCTTGCCAGTTCACCCCTGATCCCGTGTGACTTCACCTTTTGTACTAGTCTACCATGAGGGACCTTGTCAAAGGCCTTACTGAAGTCCATATAGACAACATCTACTGCCCTACCTGCATCAATCATCTTAGTGACCTCCTCGAAAAACTCTATCAAGTTAGTGAGACACGACCTTCCCTTCACAAAACCGTGCTGCCTCTCGCTAATACGTCCATTTGCTTCCAAATGGGAGTAGATCCTGTCTCGAAGAATTCTCTCCAGTAATTTCCCTACCACTGAAGTCAGGCTCACCGGCCTGTAGTTCCCGGGATTATCCTTGCTACCCTTCTTAAACAGAGGAACAACATTGGCTATTCTCCAGTCCTCCGGGACATCCCCTGAAGACAGTGAGGATCCAAAGATTTCTGTAAGGCCTCAGCAATGTCCTCTCCAGCCTCCTTCAGTATTCTGGGGTAGATCCCATAAATGGGGCAGATCCCATTGATGGATGGATGGCTGGATGGATTGCTGGATGGATGGACGATTGGCTGGAGGGATGGATGGATGGCTGGATGGACGATTGGCTGGAGGGATGGATGGATGGATGGCTGGATGGATGGCAGGCTGGAGGGATGGATGGATGGATGGGTGGCTGGATGGATGGCTGGCTGGACGGATGGGTGGATGGATGGCTGGCTGGAGTGATGGATGGGTGGATGGTTGGATGGATGGCTGGTTGGATGGATGGCTGGATGGATGGCTGGCTGGAGGGATGGAAGGATGGTGGATGGCTGGATGGATGGCTGGATGGATGGCTAGAGGTCTGGATGGCTGGCTGGATGGATGGATGGATGGATGGCTGGTTGGCTGGATGGATGGATGGGTGGCTGGTAGAATTGCTGGATGGATGGATGGATTGATAGATGGCTGGATGGATAGATGAATGGATGGCTGAATGGATGGCTGAATGGATGGCTGGATGGATGGCTGGATGGATGGATTGATGGATGGATGGCTGGATGGATTGCTGGATGGATGGATGGCTGGATGGATGGCTGGCTGGAGGGATGGATGGTTGGATGGATGGCTGGAGGGATGGATGGATGGTTGGCGGTTTGAACGCTGGATAGATGGATGGCTGGATGGATTGCTGGCTGGAGGGATGGATGGATGGATGGGTGGCTGGATGGATGGCTGGATGGATGGATGTCCGGATGGATGGCTGGCTGGAGGGATGGATGGATGGGTGGATGGATGGGTGGCTGGATGGATGGATGGCTGGATGGATGGCAGGCTGGAGGGATGGATGGATGGATGGATGGCTCGATGGATGGCTGGATGGATGGATGGCTGGATGGATGGCTGGATGAAGTGATGGATTGATGGATGGATGGCTGGATGGATGGCTGGATGGATGGTTGGATGGATTGCTGGCTGGAGGAATGGATGGATTAATGGATGGCTGGACGGATGGCTGGATGGATGGAAGGCTGGATGGATGGCTGGCTGCAGGGATGGATGGATGGATGGATGGCTGAATGGATGGCTAGATCGATGGATGGATGGATGGCTGGCTGGAGGGATGGAGTCATGGATGGATGTCTGGATGGATGGCTAGATGGAAGGATGGCTGGATGCATGGCTGGCTGGAGGGATGGATTGATGGATGGATGGCTGGATGGCTGGCTGGATGGATGGCTGGCTGGAGGGATGGATGGATGGATGGATGGCTGGAAGGATGGATGGCTGGATGGATGGCTGGCTGGAGGGATGGATGGATGGATGGATGGCTGGATGGATGGCTGGACGGATGGATGGCTGGATGGATGGCTGGCTGGAGGGATGGATGGATGGTTGGCTGGCTGGAGTGATGGATGGATGGATGGATGACTGGATGGATGGCTGGCTGGAGGGATGCATGGATGGATGGATGGCTGGATGGACGGCTGGTTTGGATGGATGGCTTGATGGATGGCTGGCTGGAGGGATGGATTGATGGATGGATGGCTGGATGGATGGCTGGATGGATAGATGGCAGGATGGATGAATGGCTGGAGGGATGGATGGATGGATGGATGGCTGTATGGGGGGATGGCTGGATCGTTGGCTGGCTGGATGGATGGATGGATGGATGGATGGCTGGATGGATGGCTGGATGGAGGGATGGCTGGATGGATGGCTGGCTGGAGGGATGGATGGATGGCTGGATGGATGGCTGAATGGATGGATGGCTTAATGGCTGGCTGGCTGGAGGGATGGATGGATGGATGGATGGCTGGATGAATGGCTGAATGGATGGATGGCTGGATGTATGGCTGGCTGGAGGGATGGATGGATGGATGGATGGCTGGATGGATGGCTGGATGGAGGAATGGATGGATGGATGACTGGCTAGAAGGGTGGATGGATGGATGGATGGCTGGATTGATGGCTGGATGGATGGACGGCTGGATGGATGGCTGGCTGAAAGGTTGGATGGATGGATGGATGGCTGGATGGATGGCTGGATGGATGGATGGCTGGATGGATGGCTGGCTGAAGGAATGAATGGATGGATGGACGGATGGATGGATGGCTGGATGGATGGATGTCTGGATGGGTGGCTGAATGGATGGCTGGATGGATGGATGGCTGGAATGATATCTGGCTGGAGGGATGGATGGATGGATCGATGGCTGGATGGATGGCTGGATGGATGGATGGCTGGAGGGATGGGTGGATGGATGGATGGCTGGATGGAGCGATGACTGAATGGTTGGCTGGCTGGATGGCTGGACGGATGGATGGCTGGATGGATGGCTGGCTGGAGGGATGGATGGATGGATGGCAGAATGGATGGCTGGATAGATGGATGGCTGGATGGATGGCTGGCTGGAGGAATGGATGGATGGATGGATGGCTGGATTGATGGCTGGATGGATGGATGGCTGGATGGATGGCTGAATGGATGGCTGGATGGATGGATGGTTGGATGGATAGCTGGCTGGAGGGATGGATGGATGGATGGATGGTTGGATGGACGGCAGGATGGATGGATGGCTGGATGGATGGCTGGCTGGAGGGATGGATGGATGGATGGCTGAATGGATGGCTGTCTGGAGGAATGGATGGATGGCTGGATTGATGGCTGGATGGATGGATGGCTGGATGGATGGCTGAATGGATGGCTGGATGGATGGATGGCTGGGTGGATAGCTGGCTGGAGGGATGGATGGATGGATGGATGGTTGGATGGACGGCTGGATGGATGGGTGGCTGGATGGATGGCTGGCTGGAGGGATGGATTGATGAATGGATGGCTGGTTGGATGGCTGGATGGATGGATGGCTGGATGGATGGCTGGCTGGAGGGATGGATGGATGGATGGATGGCTGGTTGGAGGGATGGCTGGATGGAGGGTTGGCTGGATGGTTGGCTGGCTGGAGGGATGGATGAATGGATGGATGGCTGGATGGATGGCTGGCTGGAGGGATGGATGGATGGCTGGATGGACTGCTTGATGGATGGATGGCTGGATGGATGGCAGGCTGGAGGGATGGATTGATGGATGGATGGCTGGATCGATGGCTGGATGGATCTATGGCTGGATGGATGGCTGGCTGGAGGGATGGATGGATGGATGGCTGGATGGAGGGATGGCTGGATGGTTGGCTGGCTGGAGTGATGGATGGATGGATGGATGACTGGATGGATGGCTGGCTGGAGGGATGCATGGATGGATGGATGGCTGGATGGACGGCTGGTTTGGATGGATGGCTTGATGGATGGCTGGCTGGAGGGATGGATTGATGGATGGATGGCTGGATGGATGGCTGGATGGATAGATGGCTGGATGGATGAATGTCTGGAGGGATGGATGGATGGATGGATGGCTGTATGGGGGGATGGCTGGATGGTTGGCTGGCTGGATGGATGGATGGATGGCTGGACGATGGATTGCTGGATGGATGGCTGTCTGGAGGGATGGATGGTTGGCTGGATGGATGGCTGGATGGATGGATGGCTAGATGGATGGATGGTGGATGGATGGCTGGCTGGAGGGATGGATGGATGGATGGATGGCTGAATGGATGGCTGGCTGGAGGGATGGATGGATGGATGGATGGCTGAATGGATGGCTGGATGGATGGATGGCTGGATGGATGGCTGGGTGGAGGGATGGATGGATGGCTGGATGGACGGATGGATGGATGGATGGCTGGATGGATGGCTGGCTGGAGGGATGGATTGATGGATGGATGGCTGGATGGATGGCTGGATGGATGGATGGCTGAATGGATGGCTGGCTGGAGGGATGGATGGATGGATGGATGGCTGGATGGAGGGATGGCTGGATGGTTGACTGGCTGGATGGATGTCTGGATGGAGGGATGGCTGGATGGATGGATGGCTGGAGGGATGGATGGATGGATGGATCGCTGGATGGATGGCTGGATTGATGGATGGCTTAATGACTGTCTGGCTGAATGGATGGATGGATGGATGGATGGCTGAATGGATGGCTGAATGGATGGATGTCTGGATGTATGGCTGGCTGGAGGGATGGATGGATGGATGGATGGCTGGTTGGATGGCTGGATAGAGGGATGGCTGGATGGATGGCTGGCTGGAGGGATGGATGGATGAATGGATGGCTGGATGGATGGCTGAATGGATGGATGGCTGGATGGATGGCTGGCTGGTGGGATGGATGGATGGATGGATGGATGGATGGATGGATGGATGGATGGATGGATGGATGGATGGATGGATGGCTGAATGGATGGATGGCTGGATGAATGGCTGGCTGGAGGGATGGATGGATGGATGGATGGCTGGATGGATGGCTGGATGGATGGATGGCTGGAAGGATGACTGGCTGGAGGGATGGATGGATGGATGGATGGCTGGATGGATGGCTGGATGGATGGATGGCTCGATGGATGGCTGGCTGGAGGGATGGATGGATGGATGGATGGCTGGATGGATGGCTGGATGGATGGAAGCCTGGATGGATGGCTGGCTGGAGGGATGGATGGATGGATGGATGGCTGGATGGATGGCTGAATGGATGGATGGCTGGATGGATGGCTGGCAGGAGGGATGGATGGATGGATGGATGGCTGGATGGATGGCTGGATGGATGGTTGGCTGGAGGGATGGATGAATGGATGGCTGGATGGATGGATGGCCGGATGGTTGGCTGGCTGGAGGGATGGATGGATGGCTGAATGGATGGCTGGATGGCTGGCAGGATGGATGGATGGCTGGATCGATGGCTGGCTGGATGGATGGATTGATGGATGGATGGCTGGATGGATGGCTGGATGGATGGATGGCTGGATGGATGGCAGGCTGAAGGGATGGATGGATGGCTGGATGGACGGCTGGATGGATGGATGGCTGGATGGATGGCTGGCTGGAGGGATGGATTGATGGATGGATGGCTGGATTGATGGCTGGCTGGTGGGATGAATGGATGGCTAGATGGAGTGATGGCTGGATGGTTGGTTGGCTGGAGGGAAGAATGGATGGATGGATGACTGGATGGATGGCTGGATGGAGGGATGGCTGGATGGATGGCTGGCTGGAGGGATGGATGGCTGGATGGATGGCTGGATGGATGGCTGGTTGTATGGATGGCTTAATGACTGGCTGGCTGGAGGAGGAGGCGTGGGCCTTTGTTCAGGCCGAGAAGCTGGACACAGACTGAGGGTCACAGACTGAGGGTCGGGATGGGCGATTGGGGACTGCGGTGGATATGTTATGCCTATTTTTGGTTCGGGGCGGGTGGGGCACTGTTTTGGTTGGTGGCGGGTCCTGATAGGTGGAGAGCGCGGGATTTTTTCCCGCGCCGAAGACTGTGGGGGGGGGGGGGCGAGACCGGGGCGGGGAAGCGAGGATTGTTTCCCGCGCTTAGAACGGAGGGGGAGAGCCTGTGAATGGGGAGCGGGAGAGGAGGGTGTGCCACACAATGGGAGGAGTCGAAGGGGAGGTGGGAGTGGCCGGGGTCAGCTGACTTGCGGAAGTGCAATGGGGGGAGTAAACCAGCTAGGATGGGTTCTAGCCGGTGGGGGGGGGTGGGGGGGAATCGAGTTGCTGCTGCTAAGATCAAGGAGGAGCTGGAGCGAGTGGGGTGGGTCAAGACGGGGGTATGCCGCTGTGGGGAACGGGCCGGGTGTGGGGTGCGGGCACGTGGCTGGCCGAGGAGGGGTCATGGCTAGTCGGCGGGGCAGATGGGCGGGTAGCCCCCTGATCCGGCTGATAACCTGGAATGTAAGGAGACTGAATGGGCTGGTTAAGCGGGCCCGCGTATTCGCGCACCTGAAGGGGCTCAAGGCGGATGTTGTTATGCTCTAGTTGACACACCTGAAGGTGGCAGACCAGGTAAGACTGAGGAAAGGGTGGGTAGGTCAGGTGTTTCACTCGGGGCTAGATGCCAAAAATCGAGGGGTGGCGATCTTGGTGGGAAAGAAGGTGTTATTCGAGGCATCGAGCATTGCGGCAGATAATGGCGGTAGGTACATAATGGTAAGTGGTAAGTTGCAGGGAGAGAGGGTGGTACTGGTCAATGTGTATGCTCCGAACTGGGACGATGCGGGTTTTGTGCGGTGTATGTTGGGTCGGATCCCAGATTTGGAAGTGGGGGGCCTGATAATGGGGGGAGACTTTAACACGGTGTTGGATCCGGCACTGGATCGCTCCAGGTCTAGGACGGGTAGGAAGCCGGCGGGGGCTAGAGTGTTGAGGGGATTTATGGACCAAATGGGAGGGGTGGAACCTTGGAGATTTGCAAGGCCGGGGGCTAGGGAATTTTCATTCTTCTCATGTCCATAAGGCTTATTCTCGAATCGACTTTTTCATTTTGAGTAGGGCGCTGATAGCGAGAGTAGAGGATACCGAGTATTCGGCAATAGCCATTGGGTGGACTTGGAGATGGGGGAGGAGAGGGACCAGCGCCCGCTGTGGCGCTTGGAGGTGGCGCTGTTGGCGGACGAGGAGGTGAGCGAGCGGGCCCGAGGAAGTATAGGGAGGTACTTGGAGACCAAGACAACGGGGAGGTCCGAGTGGGGATGGTATGGGAGGCACTGAAGGCGGTGGTGAGGAGAGAGCTGATCTCCATCAGGGCCCACAAGGCGGAGGGAGCGGGGGGAGAGGGAGAGGCTGGTGGGGGAGATGGTGAGTGTAGACAGGAGGTATGCGGAAGAACCTGAGGAAGGATTGTTGAGGAAGAGGCGCAGCCTCCAGGCCGAATTCGACCTGGTGACCACCAGGAAGGCGGAGGTGCAGTGGAGGAAGGCCCAGGGGGCGGTCTACGAGTATGGGGAAAAGGCAAGCCGGATGCTGGCGCATCAGCTTCGAAAGCGGGACGCAGCTAGGGAGATCGGGGGAGTTAAGGACAGGGTGCAGAGTGGAGTTGGTATCAATGGGGTCTTCAGGGACTTCGAACATAGAACATAGAACGATACAGCGCAGTACAGGCCCTTCGGCCCACGATGTTGCACCGAAACAAAAGCCATCTAACCTACACTATGCCATTATCATCCATATGTTTATCCAATAAACTTTTAAATGCGGGGGGACTTCTACGAGAAATTGTACCGATCTGAGCCCCCACGGGAGGAGGGAGGGATGGGCCGTTTCCTGGACCAATTGAGGTTTCCAAAGGTGGAAGAGGGACTGGGGGCCCCGATTGGGCTGGAGGAGCTGATCAAAGGGATAGGAAGCATGCAGGCGGGGAAGGCACCGGGGCCGGACGGTTTCCCGGTCGAGTTCTATGAAAAATATATGGACCTGTTGGGCCCGCTGTTAGTTAGGACCTTCAATGAGGCAAGGGAGGGTGCTTTACCCCCGACGATGTCCCGGGCACTGATGGATGGATGGCTGGATGGATGACTGGATGGATGGACGGCTGGATGGATGGCTGGCTGGAGGGATGGAAGGATGGATGGATGGCTGGATGGAGGGATGTCTGGATGTAGGGTTGGCTGGATGGTTGGATGGCTGGCGGGATGGGTGGATGGATGGATGGCTGGATGGATGGCTGGCTGGAGGGATGGATGGATGGCTGGATGGACGGCTGGATGGATGGATGGCTGGATGGATGGCTGGCTGGAGGGATGGATTGATGGATGGATGGCTGGATGATTGGCTGGATGGATGGTTGGCTGGATGGATGGCTGGCTGGAGGGATGGATGGATGGATGGCTGGATGGAGGGATGGCTGGATGGTTGGCTGGCTGGAGGGATGGATGGATGGATGGATGGCTGGATGGATGGGTGGCTGGAAGGATGCATGGATGGATGGATGGCTGGATGGAGGGATAGCTGGATGGTTGGCTGCCTGGATGGATGGATGGATGGATGGATGGATGGATGGCTGGATGGAGGGATGGCTGGATGGATGGCTGGCTGGAGGGATGGATGGATGGCTGGATGGATGGCTGGATGGATGGATGGCTTAATGGCTGGCTGGGGGGATGGATGGATGGATGGATGGCTGGATGAATGGCTGAATGGATGGATGGCTGGATGTATGGCTGGCTGGAGAGATGGATGGATGGATGGATGGCTGGATGGATGGCTGGATGGAGGAATGGCTGGATGGCTGGCTGGCTAGAGGGATGGATGGATGGATGGATGGCTGGATGGATGGCTGGATGGATGGATGGCTGGCTGGAGGGTTGGATGGATGGATGGATGGCTGGATGGATGGCTTAATGGATGGATGGCTGGATAAATGGCTGGCTAGAGGAATGGATGGATGGATGGCTGGATGGATGGTTGGATGGATGGATGGCTGGATGGATGACTGGCTGGAGGGATGGATGGATGGATCGGTGGCTGTATGGATTGCTGGATGGATGGATGGATGGACGGATGGCTGGATGGAATTGCTGGCTTGAGGGATGGATGGATGGCTGGATGGCTGGCTGGACGGATGGATTGCTGGTTGGATGGCTTGCTGGAGGGATGGATGGATGGCTGGATTGATGGCTGGATGAATGGATGGCTGGATGGATGGCTGGCTGGAGGAATGGATGGATGGATGGCTGGATGGATGGCTGGATGGATGGATGGCTGGATGGATGGATGGCTGGAGGGATGGATGGATGGATGGATGGCTGAATGGATGGCTGGACGGATGGATGACTGGATGGATGGCTGGCTGGAGTGTTGTATGGATGGATGGATGGCTGGATGGACGGCTGGATGGATGGATGGCTGGATGGATGGCTGGCTGGAGGGATGGATTGATGGATGGATGGCTGGATGGATGGCTGGATGGATGGATGGCTGGATGGCTGGCTGGCTGGAGGGATGGATGGATGGATGGATGGCTGGATGGAGGGATGGCTGGATGACTGGCTGGCTGGATGGATGGATGGCTGGATGGATGTCTGGATGGAGGGATGGCTGGATGGATGGCTGGCTGGAGGGATGGATGGATGGATGGATGGCTGGGTGAATGGCTGGATGGTTGGATGCCTGGATGGATGGCTGGCTGGAGGGATGGATGGATGGATGCATGGCTGGATGGATGGCTGAATGGATGGATGGCTGGATGAATGGCTGGCTGGAGGGATGGATGGATGGATGGCTGGATGGATGGCTGGATGGATGGCTGGATGGATGGCTGGCTGGAGGGCTGGCTGGATGGATGGATGGCTGGATGTATGGCTGGATGGTTGGATGCCTGGATGGATGGCTGGCTGAAGGGATGGATGGAAGGATGGATGGCTGGATGGATGGCTGGATGGATGGATGGCTGGATGGATGGCTGGCAGGAGGGATGGATGGATGGATGGATGGCTGGATGGATGGCTAAAAGGATGGCTGGCTGGAGGGATGGATGAATGGATGGCTGGATGGATGGATGGCCGAATGGTTGGCTGGCTGGAGGGATGGATGGATGGATAGATGGCTGAATGGATGGCTGGATGGATGGCAGGATGGATGGATGGCTGGATGGATGGCTGGCTGGATGGATCGATTGATGGAAGGATGGCTGGATTGATGGCTGGATGGATGGATGGCTGGGTGATTGGCTGGCTGGAGGGATGGATTGATGGATGGATGGCTGGATGGATAGCTGGATCGATGGCTGGATGGATGGCTGGCTGGAGGGATGGATGGATGGATGGATGGCTGGATGGAGGGATGGCTGCATGGTTGGCTATCTGGAGGGATGGATGGATGGATGGATGGATGGCTGGATGGATGGCTGGATGGAGGGATGGCTGGATGGATGGGTGGCTGGAGGGATGGATGGCTGCATGGATGGATGAGTGGTTGGATGGCTTAATGACTGGCTGGCTGGAGGGATGGATGGATGGCTGGATGGATGGCTGGATGGATGGATGGCTGGATGTATGGCTGGCTGCAGAGATGGATGAATGGTTGGATGTCTGGATGGATGGCTGGGTGGAGGGATGGCTGGATGGATGGCTGGCTGGAGGGATGGATGGATGGATGGATGGCTGGATGGATGGATGGATGGATGGCTGGATGGATGACTGGCTGGAGGGATGGATGGATGGATGGATGGCTGGATGGATGGCTGGATGAATGGATGTCTGGATGGATGGCTGGCTGGAGGGATGGATGGATGGATGGCTGGCTGGATGGATGGCTGGATGGATGGATGCCTGGATGGATGGCTGGCTTTAGGGATGGATGGATGGATGGATGGCTTGATGGATGGCTGGATGGATGGATGGCTGGATGGATGGATGGCAGGCGGGATGGATGGACGAATGGATGGCTGGATGGATGGCTGGATGGATGGCTGGCTGGAGGGATGGATGAATGGATGGCTGGATGGATGGATGGCCGAATGGTTGGCTGGCTGGAGGGATGGATGGATGGCTGAATGGATGGCTGGATGGATGGCAGGATGGATGGATGGCTGGATGGATGGCTGGCTGGATGGATGGATTGATGGATGGATGGCTGGATGGATGGCTGGATGGATGGATGGCTGGATGGTTGGCAGGTTGAAGGGATGGATGGATGGATGGATGGCTGGATGGACGGCTGGATGGATGGATGGCTGGATGGATGGCTGGCTGGAGGGATGGATTGATGGATGGATGGCTGGATGGATGGTTGGATGGATGGATTGCTGGATGGATGACTGGCTGGAGGGATGGAAAGAATGGATCGGTGGCTGTATGGATTGCTGGATGGATGGATGGATGGACGGATGGCTGGATGGAATTGCTGGCTGGAGGGATGGATGGATGGCTGGATGGCTGGCTGGATGGATGGATGGCTGGATGGATGGCTGGCTTGAGGGATGGATGGATGCCTGGATGGCTGGCTGGACGGATGGATTGCTGGTTGGATGGCTTGCTGGAGGGATGGATGGATGGCTGGATTGATGGCTGGATGAATGGATGGCTGGATGCATGGCTGGCTGGAGGAATGGATGGATGGATGGCTGGATGGATGGCTGGATGGATGGATGGCTGGATGGATGGATGGCTGGAGGGATGGATGGATGGATGGATGGCTGAATGGATGGCTGGATGGATGGATGACTGGATGGATGGCTGGCTGGAGTGTTGTATGGATGGATGGATGGCTGGATGGACGGCTGGATGGATGGATGGCTGGATGGATGGCTGGCTGGAGGGATGGATTTATGGATGGAATGCTGGATGGATGGCTGGATGGATGGATGGCTGGATGGCTGGCTGGCTGGAGGGATGGATGGATGGATGGATGGCTGGATGGAGGGATGGCTGGATGATTGGCTGGCTGGATGGAAGGATGGATGGATGGATGGATGGATGGCTGGATGGATGTCTGGATGGAGGGATGGCTGGATGGATGGCTGGCTGGAGGGATGGATGGATGGATGGATGGCTGGGTGGATGGCTGGATGGTTGGATGCCTGGATGGATGGCTGGCTGGAGGGATGGATGGATGGATGCATGGCTGGATGGATGGCTGAATGGATGGATGGCTGGATGAATGGCTGGCTGGAGGGATGGATGGATGGATGGCTGGATGGATGGCTGGATGGATGGCTGGATGGATGACTGGCTGGAGGGATGGATGGATGGATGGATGGATGGATGGATGGATGGATGGATGGATGGCTGGATGGATGGCTGGCTGGTGGGATGGATGGATGGATGGATGGCTGGATGGATGGCTGGATGGTTGGATGCCTGGATGGATGGCTGGCTGAAGGGATGGATGTAAGGATGGATGGCTGGATGGATGGCTGGATGGAATGATGGCTGGATGGATGGCTGGCAGGAGGGATGGATGGATGGATGGATGGCTGGATGGATGGCTAAAAGGATGGCTGGCTGGAGGGATGGATGAATGGATGGCTGGATGGATGGATGGCCGAATGGTTGGCTGGCTGGAGGGATGGATGGATGGATAGATGGCTGAATGGATGGCTGGATGGATGGCAGGATGGATGGATGGCTGGATGGATGGCTGGCTGGATGGATCGATTGATGGATGGATGGCTGGATGGATGGCTGGATGGATGTATGGCTGGATGGATGGCAGGCTGAAGGGATGGATGGATGGATGGCTGGATGGACGGCTGGATGGATGGATGGCTGGGTGATTGGCTGGCTGGAGGGATGGATTGATGGATGGATGGCTGGATGGATAGCTGGATCGATGGCTGGATGGATGGCTGGCTGGAGGGATGGATGCATGGATGGATGGCTGGATGGAGGGATGGCTGCATGGTTGGCTATCTGGAGGGATGGATGGATGGATTGATGGATGGCTGGATGGATGGCTTGATGGAGGGATGGCTGGATGGATGGGTGGCTGGAGGGATGGATGGCTGGATGGATGGATGAGTGGTTGGATGGCTTACTGACTGGCTGGCTGGAGGGATGGATGGATGGCTGGATGGATGGCTGGATGGATGGACGGCTGGATGTATGGCTGGCTCGAGAGATGGATGAATGGTTGGATGTCTGGATGGATGGCTGGATGGAGGGATGGCTGGATGGATGGCTGGCTGGAGGGATGGATGGATGGATGGATGGCTGGATGGATGGATGGATGGATGGCTGGATGGATGACTGGCTGGAGGGATGGATGGATGGATGGATGGCTGGATGGATGGCTGGATGAATGGATGTCTGGATGGATGGCTGGCTGGAGGGATGGATGGATGGATGGCTGGCTGGATGGATGGCTGGATGGATGGATGCCTGGATGGATGGCTGGCTTTAGGGATGGATGGATGGATGGATGGCTTGATGGATGGCTGGATGGATGGATGGCTGGATGGATGGCTGGCAGGAGGGATGGATGGATGGATGGAGGGATGGATGGATGGCTGAATGGATGGCTGGATGGATGGCAGGATTGATGGATGGCTGGATGGATGGCTGGCTGGATGGATGGATTGATGGATGGATGGCTGGATGGATGGCTGGATGGATGGATGGCTGGATGGTTGGCAGGTTGAAGGGATGGATGGATGGATGGATGGCTGGATGGACGGCTGGATGGATGGATGGCTGGATGGATGGCTGGCTGGAGGGATGGATTGATGGATGGATGGCTCGATGTATAGCTGGATGGATGGCTGGATGGATGGCTCGCTGGTGGGATGGATGGATGGATGGATGGCTGGATGGAGGGATGGCTGGATGGTTGGCTGGCTGGAGGGATGGATGGATGGATTGATGGATGGCTGGATGGCTGGATGGAGGGATGGCTGGATGGATGGCTGGCTGGAGGATGGATGGCTGGATGGATGGATGGATGGATGGATGAATGGCTGGATGGATGGCTGGATGGATGGATGGATGGATGGCTGGCTGGAGAGATGGAGGAATGGTTGGATGGCTGGATGGATGGCTGGATGGAGGGATGGCTGCATGGATGGCTGGTTGGAGGGATGGATGGATGGATGGATGGAAGGCTGGATGGATGGCTGGATGGATGGATGGCTGGATGTATGACTGGCTGGAGGGATGGATGGATGGATGGATGGCTGGATGGGAGGCTGAATGGATGGATGGCTGGATGGATGGCTGGCTGGAAGGAAGGGTGGATGGGTGGATGGCTGGATGGATGGCTGGATGGATGGATGGCTGGATGGATGGCTGGCTGGAGGGTCGGATGGATGGATGGATGGCTGGATGGATGGTTGGATGGATGGATGGCTGGATGGATGGCTGGATGGATGGATGGCTGGATGGATGGCTGGCAGGAGGGATGGATGAATGGATGGATGGCTGGATGGATGTCTGGATGAGTGGATGGCTGGATGGATGGCTGGCTGGGCTTGTGGATTGATAAATGGATGGCTGGTTGGATGGCTGGATGGATGGATGGATGGCTGGCTGGATGGAGGTATGGATGGATGGCTGGCTGGAGGTATGGATGGATGGATGAATGGCTGGATGGATGCTGGATGGAGAGATGGATGAATGATGGATGGCTGGATGGATGGCTGGATGGAGGGATGGTTGGATGGATGGCTGGCTGGATTGATGGATGGATGGACGGATGGCTGGATGGATGACTGGATGGATGGATGGCTGGATGGATGGCTTGCAGGAGGGATGGATGGATGGATGGATGGCTGGATGGATGGCTGGATGGATGGATGGCTGGATGAATGGCTGGCTGGAGGGATGGATGGATGGATGGATGGCTGGATGGATGGCTGGATGGATGGATGGCTGGATGGATGACTCGCTGGCGGGATGGATGGATGGATGGATGTCTGGATGGATGGCTGAATGGATGGATGGCTGGATGGATGGCTGGATGGATGGATGGATGGCTGGATGGATGGATGGCTGGATGGACGGATGGCTGGGTGGCCGGAAGGCTGGGTGGATGGATGGCTGGATGGATGGCTGGATGGATGGATGGTTGGATGGATTGCTGGATGGATGGATGGCTGAATGGATTGCTGGCTGGAGGAATGGATGGATGGATGGATGGCTGGATGGAGGGATGGCTGGATGGATGGCTGGCTGGAGGGATGGATGGATGGATGGATGGCTGGATGGATGGATGGATGGATGGCTGGATGGATGACTGGCTGGAGGGATGGATGGATGGATGGATGGCTGGATGGATGGCTGGATGAATGGATGTCTGGATGGATGGCTGGCTGGAGGGATGGATGGATGGATGGCTGGCTGGATGGATGGCTGGATGGATGGATGCCTGGATGGATGGCTGGCTTTAGGGATGGATGGATGGATGGATGGCTTGATGGATGGCTGGATGGATGGATGGCTGGATGGATGGCTGGCAGGAGGGATGGATGGATGGATGGAGGGATGGATGGATGGCTGAATGGATGGCTGGATGGATGGCAGGATTGATGGATGGCTGGATGGATGGCTGGCTGGATGGATGGATTGATGGATGGATGGCTGGATGGATGGCTGGATGGATGGATGGCTGGATGGTTGGCAGGTTGAAGGGATGGATGGATGGATGGATGGCTGGATGGACGGCTGGATGGATGGATGGCTGGATGGATGGCTGGCTGGAGGGATGGATTGATGGATGGATGGCTCGATGTATAGCTGGATGGATGGCTGGATGGATGGCTCGCTGGTGGGATGGATGGATGGATGGATGGCTGGATGGAGGGATGGCTGGATGGTTGGCTGGCTGGAGGGATGGATGGATGGATTGATGGATGGCTGGATGGCTGGATGGAGGGATGGCTGGATGGATGGCTGGCTGGAGGATGGATGGCTGGATGGATGGATGGATGGATGGATGAATGGCTGGATGGATGGCTGGATGGATGGATGGATGGATGGCTGGCTGGAGAGATGGAGGAATGGTTGGATGGCTGGATGGATGGCTGGATGGAGGGATGGCTGCATGGATGGCTGGTTGGAGGGATGGATGGATGGATGGATGGAAGGCTGGATGGATGGCTGGATGGATGGATGGCTGGATGTATGACTGGCTGGAGGGATGGATGGATGGATGGATGGCTGGATGGGAGGCTGAATGGATGGATGGCTGGATGGATGGCTGGCTGGAAGGAAGGGTGGATGGGTGGATGGCTGGATGGATGGCTGGATGGATGGATGGCTGGATGGATGGCTGGCTGGAGGGTCGGATGGATGGATGGATGGCTGGATGGATGGTTGGATGGATGGATGGCTGGATGGATGGCTGGATGGATGGATGGCTGGATGGATGGCTGGCAGGAGGGATGGATGAATGGATGGATGGCTGGATGGATGTCTGGATGAGTGGATGGCTGGATGGATGGCTGGCTGGGCTTGTGGATTGATAAATGGATGGCTGGTTGGATGGCTGGATGGATGGATGGATGGCTGGCTGGATGGAGGTATGGATGGATGGCTGGCTGGAGGTATGGATGGATGGATGAATGGCTGGATGGATGCTGGATGGAGAGATGGATGAATGATGGATGGCTGGATGGATGGCTGGATGGAGGGATGGTTGGATGGATGGCTGGCTGGATTGATGGATGGATGGACGGATGGCTGGATGGATGACTGGATGGATGGATGGCTGGATGGATGGCTTGCAGGAGGGATGGATGGATGGATGGATGGCTGGATGGATGGCTGGATGGATGGATGGCTGGATGAATGGCTGGCTGGAGGGATGGATGGATGGATGGATGGCTGGATGGATGGCTGGATGGATGGATGGCTGGATGGATGACTCGCTGGCGGGATGGATGGATGTCTGGATGGATGGCTGAATGGATGGATGGCTGGATGGATGGCTGGATGGATGGATGGATGGCTGGATGGATGGATGGCTGGATGGACGGATGGCTGGGTGGCCGGAAGGCTGGGTGGATGGATGGCTGGATGGATGGCTGGATGGATGGATGGTTGGATGGATTGCTGGATGGATGGATGGCTGAATGGATTGCTGGCTGGAGGAATGGATGGATGGATGGATGGCTGGATGGATGGCAGGATGGATTCATGGCTGGATGGATGGCTGGCTGGACGGATGGATGGATGGATGGATGGCTGAATGGATGGCTGGATGGATGGATGGCTGGATGGATGGCTGGCTGGAGGGATGGATGGATGGATGGCTGGATGGACGGCTGGATGGATGGAGGGCTGGATGGATGGCTGGCTGGAGGGATGGATTGATGGATGGATGGCTGGATGGATGGCTGGATGGATGGATGGCTGGATGGATGGCTGGCTGGAGGGATGGATGGATGGATGGATGGAGGGATAGCTGGATGCTTGGCTGGCTGGAGGGATGGATGGATGGATGGATGGCTGGATGGATGTCTGGATGGAGGGATGGCTGGATGGATGGCTGGCTGGAGGGATGGATGGATGGATGGCTGGATGGATGGCTGGATGGATGGATAGCTTAATGACTGGCTGGCTGGAGGGATGGATGGATGGATGGAGGGCTGGATGGATGGCTGGATCGATGGATGGCTGGATGTATGGCTGGCTGGAGGGATGGATGGATGGATGGATGGATGGCTGGATGGATCGCTGGATAGAGGGATGGCTGGATAGATGGCTGGCTAGAGGGATGGATGGATGGATGGATGGCTGGATGGATAGCTGAATGGATGGATGGCTGGATGAATGGCTGGCTGGAGGGATGGATGGATGAATGGATGGCTGGATGGATGGCTGGATGGATGGATGGCTGGATGGATGACTGGCTGGAGGGATGGATGGATGGATGGATGGCTGCATGGATCTCTGAATGGATGGATGGCTGGATGGATGGCTGGCTGGAGGGATGGATGGATGGATGGCTGGATGGATAGCTGGATGGATGGATGCCTGGATGGATGGATGGCTGGAGGGATGGATGGATGGATGGCTGGATGGATGGCTGGATGGATGGATGGCTGGATGGATGGATGGCTGGATGGACGGCTTGATGGATGGCTGGCTGGTGCGATGGATGAATGGATGGCTGAATGGATGGATGGCCGAATGGTTGGCTGGCTGGAGTGAAGGATGGATGGATGGATGGCTGAATGGATGGCTGGATGGATGGCGGGATGGATGAATGGCTGGATGGATGGCTGGCTGGATGGATGGATTGATGGATTGATGGCTGGATGGATGGCTGGATGGATGGATGGCTGGATGGATGGCAGGCTGAAGGGATGGATGGATGGATGAATGGATGGCTGGATGGACGGCTGGATGGATGGATGGCTGGACGGATGGCTGGCTTAAGGGATGGATTGATGGATGGATGGCTGGATGGATAGCTGGATGGATGGCTGGATGGATGGATGGCTGGATGAATGGCTGGCTGGAGGGATGGATGGATGAATGGATGGCTGGATGGATGGCTGGATGGATGGATGGCTGGATGGATGACTGGCTGGAGGGATGGATGGATGGATGGATGGCTGCATGGATGGCTAGATGGATGGATGGCTGGATGGATGGCTGGCTGGAGGGATGAATGGATGGATGGCTGGATGGAAAGCTGGATGGATGGATGCCTGGATGGATGGATGGCTGGAGGGATGGATGGATGGATGGCTGGATGGATGGCTGGATGGATGGATGGCTGGATGGATGGATGGCTGGATGGATGGAGGGATGGCTGCATGGATGGCTGGTTGGAGGGATGGATGGATGGATGGAAGGCTGGATGGATGGCTGGATGGATGGATGGCTTGATGGATGGCTTGCTGGAGGGATGGATGGATGGATGGCTGGATGGATGGATGGCTGCATGGATGGCTGGTTGGAGGGATGGATGGATGGATGGAAGGCTGGATGGATGGCTGGATGGATGGATGGCTTGATGGATGGCTTGCTGGAGGGATGGATGGATGGATGGCTGGATGGATGGATGGCTGGAGGAATGGTTGGATGGCTGGATGGATGGCTGGATGGAGGGATGGCTGCATGGATGGCTGGTTGGAGGGATGGATGGATGGATGGAAGGCTGGATGGATGGCTGGATGGATGGATGGCTTGATGGATGGCTTGCTGGAGGGATGGATGGATGGATGGCTGGATGGATGGATGGCTGGATGAATGGCTGGCTGGAGGGATGGATGGATGGATGGCTGGATGGATGGCTGGATGGATGGATGGCTGGATGTATGACTGGCTGGAGGGATGGATGGATGGATGGATGGCTGGATGGGAGGCTGAATGGATGGATGGCTGGATGGATGGCTGGCTGGAAGGAAGGGTGGATGGATGGATGGCTGGATGGATGGCTGGATGGATGGATGGCTGGATGGATGGCTGGCTGGAGGGTCGGATGGATGGATGGATGGCTGGATGGATGGTTGGATGGATGGATGGCTGGATGGATGGCTGGATGGATGGATGGCTGGATGGATGACTGGCATGAGGGATGGATGAATGGATGGATGGCTGGATGGATGTCTGGATGAGTGGATGGCTGGATGGATGGCTGGCTGGGCTTGTGGATTGATAAATGGATGGCTGGTTGGATGGCTGGATGGATGGATGGATGGCTGGCTGGATGGAGGTATGGATGGATGGCTGGCTGGAGGTATGGATGGATGGATGAATGGCTGGATGGATGGCTGGATGGAGAGATGGATGAATGATGGATGGCTGGATGGATGGCTGGATGGAGGGATGGTTGGATGGATGGCTGGCTGGATTGATGGATGGATGGACGGGTGGCTGGATGGATGGCTGGATGGATGGATGGCTGGATGGATGGCTTGCAGGAGGGATGAATGGATGGATGGATGGCTGGATGGATGGCTGGATGGATGGATGGCTGGATGAATGGCTGGCTGGAGGGATGGATGGATGGATGGATGGCTGGATGGATGGCTGGATGGATGGGTGGCTGGATGGATGACTCGCTGGCGGGATGGATGGATGGATGGATGTCTGGATGGATGGCTGAATGGATGGATGGCTGGATGGATGGCTGGATGGATGGATCGATGGCTGGATGGATGGATGGCTGGATGGACGGATGGCTGGGTGGCCGGAAGGCTGGGTGGATGGATGGCTGGATGGATGGCTGGATGGATGGATGGTTGGATGGATGGCTGGATGGATGGATGGCTGGATGGATTGCTGGCTGGAGGAATGGATGGATGGATGGATGGCTGGATGGATGGCAGGATGGATTCATGGCTGGATGGATGGCTGGCTGGACGGATGGATGGATGGATGGATGGCTGAATGGATGGCTGGATGGATGGATGGCTGGATGGATGGCTGGCTGGAGGGATGGATGGATGGATGGCTGGATGGACGGCTGGATGGATGGAGGGCTGGATGGATGGCTGGCTGGAGGAATGGATGGATGGATGGATGGCTGGATGGATTGCTGGCTGGAGGAATGGATGGATGGATGGATGGCTGGATGGATGGCAGGATGGATTCATGGCTGGATGGATGGCTGGCTGGACGGATGGATGGATGGATGGATGGCTGAATGGATGGCTGGATGGATGGATGGCTGGATGGATGGCTGGCTGGAGGGATGGATGGATGGATGGCTGGATGGACGGCTGGATGGATGGAGGGCTGGATGGATGGCTGGCTGGAGGGATGGATTGATGGATGGATGGCTGGATGGATGGCTGGATGGATGGATGGCTGGATGGATGGCTGGCTGGAGGGATGGATGGATGGATGGATGGAGGGATAGCTGGATGGTTGGCTGGCTGGAGGGATGGATGGATGGATGGATGGCTGGATGGATGTCTGGATGGAGGGATGGCTGGATGGATGGCTGGCTGGAGGGATGGATGGATGGATGGCTGGATGGATGGCTGGATGGATGGATAGCTTAATGACTGGCTGGCTGGAGGGATGGATGGATGGATGGAGGGCTGGATGGATGGCTGGATGGATGGATGGCTTGATGGATGGCTTGCTGGAGGGATGGATGGATGGATGGCTGGATGGATGGATGGCTGGAGGAATGGTTGGATGGCTGGATGGATGGCTGGATGGAGGGATGGCTGCATGGATGGCTGGTTGGAGGGATGGATGGATGGATGGAAGGCTGGATGGATGGCTGGATGGATGGATGGCTTGATGGATGGCTTGCTGGAGGGATGGATGGATGGATGGCTGGATGGATGGATGGCTGGATGAATGGCTGGCTGGAGGGATGGATGGATGGATGGCTGGATGGATGGCTGGATGGATGGATGGCTGGATGTATGACTGGCTGGAGGGATGGATGGATGGATGGATGGCTGGATGGGAGGCTGAATGGATGGATGGCTGGATGGATGGCTGGCTGGAAGGAAGGGTGGATGGATGGATGGCTGGATGGATGGCTGGATGGATGGATGGCTGGATGGATGGCTGGCTGGAGGGTCGGATGGATGGATGGATGGCTGGATGGATGGTTGGATGGATGGATGGCTGGATGGATGATGGATGGATGGATGGCTGGATTGATGGCTGGCAGGAGGGATGGATGAATGGATGGATGGCTGGATGGATGTCTGGATGAGTGGATGGCTGGATGGATGGCTGGCTGGGCTTGTGGATTGATAAATGGATGGCTGGTTGGATGGCTGGATGGATGGATGGATGGCTGGCTGGATGGAGGTATGGATGGATGGCTGGCTGGAGGTATGGATGGATGGATGAATGGCTGGATGGATGGCTGGATGGAGAGATGGATGAATGATGGATGGCTGGATGGATGGCTGGATGGAGGGATGGTTGGATGGATGGCTGGCTGGATTGATGGATGGATGGACGGATGGCTGGATGGATGGCTGGATGGATGGATGGCTGGATGGATGGCTTGCAGGAGGGATGAATGGATGGATGGATGGCTGGATGGATGGCTGGATGGATGGATGGCTGGATGAATGGCTGGCTGGAGGGATGGATGGATGGATGGATGGCTGGATGGATGGCTGGATGGATGGATGGCTGGATGGATGACTCGCTGGCGGGATGGATGGATGGATGGATGTCTGGATGGATGGCTGAATGGATGGATGGCTGGATGGATGGCTGGATGGATGGATGGATGGCTGGATGGATGGATGGCTGGATGGACGGATGGCTGGGTGGCCGGAAGGCTGGGTGGATGGATGGCTGGATGGATGGCTGGATGGATGGATGGTTGGATGGATGGCTGGATGGATGGATGGCTGGATGGATTGCTGGCTGGAGGAATGGATGGATGGATGGATGGCTGGATGGATGGCAGGATGGATTCATGGCTGGATGGATGGCTGGCTGGACGGATGGATGGATGGATGGATGGATGGCTGAATGGATGGCTGGATGGATGGATGGCTGGATGGATGGCTGGCTGGAGGGATGGATGGATGGATGGCTGGATGGACGGCTGGATGGATGGAGGGCTGGATGGATGGCTGGCTGGAGGGATGGATTGATGGATGGATGGCTGGATGGATGGCTGGATGGATGGATGGCTGGATGGATGGCTGGCTGGAGGGATGGATGGATGGATGGATGGAGGGATAGCTGGATGGTTGGCTGGCTGGAGGGATGGATGGATGGATGGATGGCTGGATGGATGTCTGGATGGCGGGATGGCTGGATGGATGGCTGGCTGGAGGGATGGATGGATGGATGGCTGGATGGATGGCTGGATGGATGGATAGCTTAATGACTGGCTGGCTGGAGGGATGGATGGATGGATGGAGGGCTGGATGGATGGCTGGATCGATGGATGGCTGGATGTATGGCTGGCTGGAGGGATGGATGGATGGATGGATGGATGGCTGGATGGATCGCTGGATAGAGGGATGGCTGGATAGATGGCTGGCTAGAGGGATGGATGGATGGATGGATGGCTGGATGGATAGCTGAATGGATGGATGGCTGGATGAATGGCTGGCTGGAGGGATGGATGGATGAATGGATGGCTGGATGGATGGCTGGATGGATGGATTGCTGGATGGATGACTGGCTGGAGGGATGGATGGATGGATGGATGGCTGCATGGATCTCTGGATGGATGGATGGCTGGATGGATGGCTGGCTGGAGGGATGGATGGATGGATGGCTGGATGGATAGCTGGATGGATGGATGCCTGGATGGATGGATGGCTGGAGGGATGGATGGATGGATGGCTGGATGGATGGCTGGATGGATGGATGGCTGGATGGATGGATGGCTGGATGGACGGCTTGATGGATGGCTGGCTGGTGCGATGGATGAATGGATGGCTGAATGGATGGATGGCCGAATGGTTGGCTGGCTGGAGTGAAGGATGGATGGATGGATGGCTGAATGGATGGCTGGATGGATGGCGGGATGGATGGATGGCTGGATGGATGGCAGGCTGGATGGATGGATTGATGGATGGATGGCTGGATGGATGGCTGGATGGATGGATGGCTGGATGGATGGCAGGCTGAAGGGATGGATGGATGAATGGATGGCTGGATGGACGGCTGGATGGATGGATGGCTGGACGGATGGCTGGCTTAAGGGATGGATTGATGGATGGATGGCTGGATGGATAGCTGGATGGATGGCTGGATGGATGGATGGCTGGATGAATGGCTGGCTGGAGGGATGGATGGATGAATGGATGGCTGGATGGATGGCTGGATGGATGGATGGCTGGATGGATGACTGGCTGGAGGGATGGATGGATGGATGGATGGCTGCATGGATGGCTGGATGGATGGATGGCTGGATGGATGGCTGGCTGGAGGGATGAATGGATGGATGGCTGGATGGAAAGCTGGATGGATGGATGCCTGGATGGATGGATGGCTGGAGGGATGGATGGATGGATGGCTGGATGGATGGCTGGATGGATGGATGGCTGGATGGATGGATGGCTGGATGGACGGCTTGATGGATGGCTGGCTGGTGCGATGGATGAATGGATGGCTGAATGGATGGATGGCCGAATGGTTGGCTGGCTGGAGTGAAGGATGGATGGATGGATGGATGAATGGATGGCTGGATGGATGGCGGGATGGATGGATGGCTGGATGGATGGCTGGCTGGATGGATGGATTGATGGATGGATGGCTGGATGGATGGCTGGATGGATGGATGGCTGGATGGATGGCAGGCTGAAGGGATGGATGGATGAATGGATGGCTGGATGGACGGCTGGATGGATGGATGGCTGGACGGATGGCTGGCTTAAGGGATGGATTGATGGATGGATGGCTGGATGGATAGCTGGATGGATGGCTGGATGGATGGATGGCTGGATGGATTGCTGGCTGGAGGAATGGATGGATGGATGGATGGCTGGATGGATGGCAGGATGGGTTCATGGCTGGATGGATGGCTGGCTGGACGGATGGATGGATGGATGGATGGATGGCTGAATGGATGGCTGGATGGATGGATGGCTGGATGGATGGTTGGATGGATGGATGGCTGGATGGATGGCTGGCAGGAGGGATGGATGGATGAATGGATGGCTGGATGGATGGCTGGATGGATGGCTGGCTGGAGGGATGGATGAATGGATTGCTGGATGGATGGCTGGATGGATGGATAGCTTAATGACTGGCTGGCTGGAGGGATGGATGGATGGATGGAGGGCTGGATGGATGGCTGGATGGATGGATGGCTTGATGGATGGCTTGCTGGAGGGATGGATGGATGGATGGCTGGATGGATGGATGGCTGGAGGAATGGTTGGATGGCTGGATGGATGGCTGGATGGAGGGATGGCTGGATGGATGGCTGGTTGGAGGGATGGATGGATGGATGGAAGGCTGGATGGATGGCTGGATGGATGGATGGCTTGATGGATGGCTTGCTGGAGGGATGGATGGATGGATGGCTGGATGGATGGATGGCTGGATGAATGGCTGGCTGGAGGGATGGATGGATGGATGGCTGGATGGATGGCTGGATGGATGGATGGCTGGATGTATGACTGGCTGGAGGGATGGATGGATGGATGGATGGCTGGATGGGAGGCTGAATGGACGGATGGCTGGATGGATGGCTGGCTGGAAGGAAGGGTGGATGGATGGATGGCTGGATGGATGGCTGGATGGATGGATGGCTGGATGGATGGATGGCTGGCTGGAGGATCGGATGGATGGATGGATGGCTGGATGGATGGTTGGATGGATGGATGGCTGGATGGATGGCTGGATGGATGGATGGCTGGATTGATGGCTGGCAGGAGGGATGGATGAATGGATGGATGGCTGGATGGATGTCTGGATGAGTGGATGGCTGGATGGATGGCTGGCTGGGCTTGTGGATTGATAAATGGATGGCTGGTTGGATGGCTGGATGGATGGATGGATGGCTGGCTGGATGGAGGTATGGATGGATGGCTGGCTGGAGGTATGGATGGATGGATGAATGGCTGGATGGATGGCTGGATGGTTGAGATGGATGAATGATGGATGGCTGGATGGATGGCTGGATGGAGGGATGGTTGGATGGATGGCTGGCTGGATTGATGGATGGATGGACGGATGGCTGGATGGATGGCTGAATGGATGGATGGCTGGATGGATGGCTTGCAGGAGGGATGAATGGATGGATGGATGGCTGGATGGATGGCTGGATGGATGGATGGCTGGATGAATGGCTGGCTGGAGGGATGGATGGATGGATGGATGGCTGGATGGATGGCTGGATGGATGGATGGCTGGATGGATGACTCGCTGGCGGGATGGATGGATGGATGGATGTCTGGATGGATGGCTGAATGGATGGATGGCTGGATGGATGGCTGGATGGATGGATGGATGGCTGGATGGATGGATGGCTGGATGGACGGATGGCTGGGTGGCCGGAAGGCTGGGTGGATGGATGGCTGGATGGATGGCTGGATGGATGGATGGTTGGATGGATGGCTGGATGGATGGATGGCTGGATGGATTGCTGGCTGGAGGAATGGATGGATGGATGGATGGCTGGATGGATGGCAGGATGGATTCATGGCTGGATGGATGGCTGGCTGGACGGATGGATGGATGGATGGCTGAATGGATGGCTGGATGGATGGATGGCTGGATGGATGGCTGGCTGGAGGGATGGATGGATGGATGGCTGGATGGACGGCTGGATGGATGGAGGGCTGGATGGATGGCTGGCTGGAGGGATGGATTGATGGATGGATGGCTGGATGGATGGCTGGATGGATGGATGGCTGGATGGATGGCTGGCTGGAGGGATGGATGGATGGATGGATGGAGGGATAGCTGGATGGTTGGCTGGCTGGAGGGATGGATGGATGGATGGATGGCTGGATGGATGTCTGGATGGCGGGATGGCTGGATGGATGGCTGGCTGGAGGGATGGATGGATGGATGGCTGGATGGATGGCTGGATGGATGGATAGCTTAATGACTGGCTGGCTGGAGGGATGGATGGATGGATGGAGGGCTGGATGGATGGCTGGATCGATGGATGGCTGGATGTATGGCTGGCTGGAGGGATGGATGGATGGATGGATGGATGGCTGGATGGATCGCTGGATAGAGGGATGGCTGGATAGATGGCTGGCTAGAGGGATGGATGGATGGATGGATGGCTGGATGGATAGCTGAATGGATGGATGGCTGGATGAATGGCTGGCTGGAGGGATGGATGGATGAATGGATGGCTGGATGGATGGCTGGATGGATGGATGGCTGGATGGATGACTGGCTGGAGGGATGGATGGATGGATGGATGGCTGCATGGATCTCTGGATGGATGGATGGCTGGATGGATGGCTGGCTGGAGGGATGGATGGATGGATGGCTGGATGGATAGCTGGATGGATGGATGCCTGGATGGATGGATGGCTGGAGGGATGGATGGATGGATGGCTGGATGGATGGCTGGTAGGATGGATGGCTGGATGGATGGATGGCTGGATGGACGGCTTGATGGATGGCTGGCTGGTGCGATGGATGAATGGATGGCTGAATGGATGGATGGCCGAATGGTTGGCTGGCTGGAGTGAAGGATGGATGGATGGATGGCTGAATGGATGGCTGGATGGATGGCGGGATGGATGGATGGCTGGATGGATGGCAGGCTGGATGGATGGATTGATGGATGGATGGCTGGATGGATGGCTGGATGGATGGAGGGCTGGATGGATGGCAGGCTGAAGGGATGGATGGATGAATGGATGGCTGGATGGACGGCTGGATGGATGGATGGCTGGACGGATGGCTGGCTTAAGGGATGGATTGATGGATGGATGGCTGGATGGATAGCTGGATGGATGGCTGGATGGATGGATGGCTGGATGAATGGCTGGCTGGAGGGATGGATGGATGAATGGATGGCTGGATGGATGGCTGGATGGATGGATGGCTGGATGGATGACTGGCTGGAGGGATGGATGGATGGATGGATGGCTGCATGGATGGCTGGATGGATGGATGGCTGGATGGATGGCTGGCTGGAGGGATGAATGGATGGATGGCTGGATGGAAAGCTGGATGGATGGATGCCTGGATGGATGGATGGCTGGAGGGATGGATGGATGGATGGCTGGATGGATGGCTGGATGGATGGATGGCTGGATGGATGGATGGCTGGATGGACGGCTTGATGGATGGCTGGCTGGTGCGATGGATGAATGGATGGCTGAATGGATGGATGGCCGAATGGTTGGCTGGCTGGAGTGAAGGATGGATGGATGGATGGCTGAATGGATGGCTGGATGGATGGCGGGATGGATGGATGGCTGGATGGATGGCTGGCTGGATGGATGGATTGATGGATGTATGGCTGGATGGATGGCTGGATGGATGGATGGCTGGATGGATGGCAGGCTGAAGGGATGGATGGATGAATGGATGGCTGGATGGACGGCTGGATGGATGGATGGCTGGACGGATGGCTGGCTTAAGGGATGGATTGATGGATGGATGGCTGGATGGATAGCTGGATGGATGGCTGGATGGATGGATGGCTGGATGGATTGCTGGCTGGAGGAATGGATGGATGGATGGATGGCTGGATGGATGGCAGAATGGGTTCATGGCTGGATGGATGGCTGGCTGGACGGATGGATGGATGGATGGATGGCTGAATGGATGGCTGGATGGATGGATGGCTGGATGGATGGTTGGATGGATGGATGGCTGGATGGATGGCTGGCAGGAGGGATGGATGGATGGATGGATGGCTGGATGGATGGCTGGATGGATGGCTGGCTGGAGGGATGGATGAATGGATTGCTGGATGGATGGATGGCCGAATGGTTGGCTGGCTGGAGGGATGGATGGATGGCTGAATGGATGGCTGGATGGATGGCAGGATGGATGGATGGCTGGATGGATGGCTGGCTGGATGGATGGATTGATGGATGGATGGCTGGATGGATGGCTGGATGGATGGATGGCTGGATGGTTGGCAGGTTGAAGGGATGGATGGATGGATGGATGGCTGGATGGACGGCTGGATGGATGGATGGCTGGATGGATGGCTGGCTGGAGGGATGGATTGATGGATGGATGGCTGGATGGATGGTTGGATGGATGGATGGCTGGATGGATGACTGGCTGGAGGGATGGATGGATGGATCGGTGGCTGTATGGATTGCTGGATGGATGGATGGATGGACGGATGGCTGGATGGAATTGCTGGCTGGAGGGATGGATGGATGGCTGGATGGCTGGCTGGATGGATGGATGGCTGGATGGATGGATGGCTTGAGGGATGGATGGATGCCTGGATGGCTGACTGGACGGATGGATTGCTGGTTGGATGGCTTGCTGGAGGGTTGGATGGATGGCTGGATTGCTGGCTGGATGAATGGATGGCTGGATGGATGGCTGGCTGGAGGAATGGATGGATGGATGGCTGGATGGATGGCTGGATGGATGGATGGCTGGATGGATGGATGGCTGGAGGGATGGATGGATGGATGGATGGCTGAATGGATGGCTGGATGGATGGATGACTGGATGGATGGCTTGCTGGAGTGTTGTATGGATGGATGGATGGCTGGATGGACGGTTGGATGGATGGATGGCTGGATGGATGGCTGGCTGGAGGGATGGATTGATGGATGGATGGCTGGATGGATGGCTGGATGGATGGATGGCTGGATGGCTGGCTGGCTGGAGGGATGGATGGATGGATGGATGGCTGGATGGAGGGATGGCTGGATGATTGGCTGGCTGGATGGATGGATGGATGGATGGATGGCTGGATGGATGTCTGGATGGAGGGATGGCTGGATGGATGGCTGGCTGGAGGGATGGATGGATGGATGGATGGCTGGGTGGATGGCTGGATGGTTGGATGCCTGGATGGATGGCTGGCTGAAGGGATGGATGGATGGATGCATGGCTGGATGGATGGCTGAATGGATGGATGGCTGGATGAATGGCTGGCTGGAGGGATGGATGGATGGATGGCTGGATGGATGGCTGGATGGATGGCTGGATGGATGACTGGATGGAGGGATGGATGGATGGATGGATGGATGGATGGATGGATGGCTGGATGGATAGATGGCTGGATGGATGGCTGGCTGGAGGGATGGATGGATGGATGGATGGCTGGATGGATGGCTGGATGGTTGGATGCCTGGATGGATGGCTGGCTGAAGGGATGGATGGAAGGATGGATGGCTGGATGGATGGCTGGATGGAATGATGGCTGGATGGATGGCTGGCAGGAGGGATGGATGGATGGATGGATGGATGGCTGGATGGATGGCTAAAAGGATGGCTGGCTGGAGGGATGGATGAATGGATGGCTGGATGGATGGATGGCCGAATGGTTAGCTGGCTGGAGGGATGGATGGATGGATAGATGGCTGAATGGATGGCTGGATGGATGGCAGGATGGATGGATGGCTGAATGGATGGCTGGCTGGATGGATCGATTGATGGATGGATGGCTGGATGGATGGCTGGATGGATGGATGGCTGGATGGATGGCAGGCTGAAGGGATGGATGGATGGATGGCTGGATGGACGGCTGGATGGATGGATGGCTGGGTGATTGGCTGGCTGGAGGGATGGATTGATGGATGGATGGCTGGATGGATAGCTGGATCGATGGCTGGATGGATGGCTGGCTGGAGGGATGGATGGATGGATGGATGGCTGGATGGAGGGATGGCTGCATGGTTGGCTATCTGGAGGGATGGATGGATGGATGGATGGATGGCTGGATGGATGGCTGGATGGAGGGATGGCTGGATGGATGGGTGGCTGGAGGGATGGATGGCTGGATGGATGGATGAGTGGTTGGATGGCTTAATGACTGGCTCGCTGGAGGGATGGATGGATGGAGGGATGGCTGCATGGTTGGCTATCTGGAGGGATGGATGGATGGCTGGATGAATGGCTGGCTGGAGGGATGGATGGATGGATGGATGGCTGGATGGATGGCTGGATGGATGGATGGCTGGATGGATGACTCGCTGGCGGGATGGATGGATGGATGGATGTCTGGATGGATGGCTGAATGGATGGATGGCTGGATGGATGGCTGGATGGAAGGATGGATGGCTGGATGGATGGATGGCTGGATGGACGGATGGCTGGGTGGCCGGAAGGCTGGGTGGATGGATGGCTGGATGGATGGCTGGATGGATGGATGGTTGGATGGATGGCTGGATGGATGGATGGCTGGATGGATTGCTGGCTGGAGGAATGGATGGATGGATGGATGGCTGGATGGATGGCAGGATGGATTCATGGCTGGATGGATGGCTGGCTGGACGGATGGATGGATGGATGGATGGCTGAATGGATGGCTGGATGGATGGATGGCTGGATGGATGGCTGGCTGGAGGGATGGATGGATGGATGGCTGGATGGACGGCTGGATGGATGGAGGGCTGGATGGATGGCTGGCTGGAGGGATGGATTGATGGATGGATGGCTGGATGGATGGCTGGATGGATGGATGGCTGGATGGATGGCTGGCTGGAGGGATGGATGGATGGATGGATGGAGGGATAGCTGGATGGTTGGCTGGCTGGAGGGATGGATGGATGGATGGATGGCTGGATGGATGTCTGGATGGCGGGATGGCTGGATGGATGGCTGGCTGGAGGGATGGATGGATGGATGGCTGGATGGATGGCTGGATGGATGGATAGCTTAATGACTGGCTGGCTGGAGGGATGGATGGATGGATGGAGGGCTGGATGGATGGCTGGATCGATGGATGGCTGGATGTATGGCTGGCTGGAGGGATGGATGGATGGATGGATGGATGGCTGGATGGATCGCTGGATAGAGGGATGGCTGGATAGATGGCTGGCTAGAGGGATGGATGGATGGATGGATGGCTGGATGGATAGCTGAATGGATGGATGGCTGGATGAATGGCTGGCTGGAGGGATGGATGGATGAATGGATGGCTGGATGGATGGCTGGATGGATGGATGGCTGGATGGATGACTGGCTGGAGGGATGGATGGATGGATGGATGGCTGCATGGATCTCTGGATGGATGGATGGCTGGATGGATGGCTGGCTGGAGGGATGGATGGATGGATGGCTGGATGGATAGCTGGATGGATGGATGCCTGGATGGATGGATGGCTGGAGGGATGGATGGATGGATGGCTGGATGGATGGCTGGATGGATGGATGGCTGGATGGATGGATGGCTGGATGGACGGCTTGATGGATGGCTGGCTGGTGCGATGGATGAATGGATGGCTGAATGGATGGATGGCCGAATGGTTGGCTGGCTGGAGTGAAGGATGGATGGATGGATGGCTGAATGGATGGCTGGATGGATGGCGGGATGGATGGATGGCTGGATGGATGGCAGGCTGGATGGATGGATTGATGGATGGATGGCTGGATGGATGGCTGGATGGATGGAGGGCTGGATGGATGGCAGGCTGAAGGGATGGATGGATGAATGGATGGCTGGATGGACGGCTGGATGGATGGATGGCTGGACGGATGGCTGGCTTAAGGGATGGATTGATGGATGGATGGCTGGATGGATAGCAGGATGGATGGCTGGATGGATGGATGGCTGGATGAATGGCTGGCTGGAGGGATGGATGGATGAATGGATGGCTGGATGGGTGGCTGGATGGATGGATGGCTGGATGGATGACTGGCTGGAGGGATGGATGGATGGATGGATGGCTGCATGGATGGCTGGATGGATGGATGGCTGGATGGATGGCTGGCTGGAGGGATGAATGGATGGATGGCTGGATGGAAAGCTGGATGGATGGATGCCTGGATGGATGGATGGCTGGAGGGATGGATGGATGGATGGCTGGATGGATGGCTGGATGGATGGATGGCTGGATGGATGGATGGCTGGATGGACGGCTTGATGGATGGCTGGCTGGTGCGATGGATGAATGGATGGCTGAATGGATGGATGGCCGAATGGTTGGCTGGCTGGAGTGAAGGATGGATGGATGGATGGCTGAATGGATGGCTGGATGGATGGCGGGATGGATGGATGGCTGGATGGATGGCTGGCTGGATGGATGGATTGATGGATGGATGGCTGGATGGATGGCTGGATGGATGGATGGCTGGATGGATGGCAGGCTGAAGGGATGGATGGATGAATGGATGGCTGGATGGACGGCTGGATGGATGGATGGCTGGACGGATGGCTGGCTTAAGGGATGGATTGATGGATGGATGGCTGGATGGATAGCTGGATGGATGGCTGGATGGATGGATGGCTGGATGGATTGCTGGCTGGAGGAATGGATGGATGGATGGATGGCTGGATGGATGGCAGGATGGGTTCATGGCTGGATGGATGGCTGGCTGGACGGATGGATGGATGGCTGAATGGATGGCTGGATGGATGGATGGCTGGATGGATGGTTGGATGGATGGATGGCTGGATGGATGGCTGGCAGGAGGGATGGATGGATGGATGGATGGCTGGATGGATGGCTGGATGGATGGCTGGCTGGAGGGATGGATGAATGGATTGCTGGATGGATGGATGGCCGAATGGTTGGCTGGCTGGAGGGATGGATGGATGGCTGAATGGATGGCTGGATGGATGGCAGGATGGATGGATGGCTGGATGGATGGCTGGCTGGATGGATGGATTGATGGATGGATGGCTGGATGGATGGCTGGATGGATGGATGGCTGGATGGTTGGCAGGTTGAAGGGATGGATGGATGGATGGATGGCTGGATGGACGGCTGGATGGATGGATGGGTGGATGGATGGCTGGCTGGAGGGATGGATTGATGGATGGATGGCTGGATGGATGGTTGGATGGATGGATGGCTGGATGGATGACTGGCTGGAGGGATGGATGGATGGATCGGTGGCTGTATGGATTGCTGGATGGATGGATGGATGGACGGATGGCTGGATGGAATTGCTGGCTGGAGGGATGGATGGATGGCTGGATGGCTGGCTGGATGGATGGATGGCTGGATGGATGGATGGCTTGAGGGATGGATGGATGCCTGGATGGCTGACTGGACGGATGGATTGCTGGTTGGATGGCTTGCTGGAGGGATGGATGGATGGTTGGATTGCTGGCTGGATGAATGGATGGCTGGATGGATGGCTGGCTGGAGGAATGGATGGATGGATGGCTGGATGGATGGCTGGATGGATGGATGGCTGGATGGATGGATGGCTGGAGGGATGGATGGATGGATGGATGGCTGAATGGATGGCTGGATGGATGGATGACTGGATGGATGGCTGGCTGGAGTGTTGTATGGATGGATGGATGGCTGGATGGACGGTTGGATGGATGGATGGCTGGATGGATGGCTGGCTGGAGGGATGGATTGATGGATGGATGGCTGGATGGATGGCTGGATGGATGGATGGCTGGATGGCTGGCTGGCTGGAGGGATGGATGGATGGATGGATGGCTGGATGGAGGGATGGCTGGATGATTGGCTGGCTGGATGGATGGATGGATGGATGGATGGCTGGATGGATGTCTGGATGGAGGGATGGCTGGATGGATGGCTGGCTGGAGGGATGGATTGATGGATGGATGGCTGGGTGGATGGCTGGATGGTTGGATGCCTGGATGGATGGCTGGCTGAAGGGATGGATGGATGGATGCATGGCTGGATGGATGGCTGAATGGATGGATGGCTGGATGAATGGCTGGCTGGAGGGATGGATGGATGGATGGCTGGATGGATGGCTGGATGGATGGCTGGATGGATGACTGGATGGAGGGATGGATGGATGGATGGATGGATGGATGGATGGATGGCTGGATGGATGGATGGCTGGATGGATGGCTGGCTGGAGGGATGGATGGATGGATGGATGGCTGGATGGATGGCTGGATGGTTGGATGCCTGGATGGATGGCTGGCTGAAGGGATGGATGGAAGGATGGATGGCTGGATGGATGGCTGGATGGAATGATGGCTGGATGGATGGCTGGCAGGAGGGATGGATGGATGGATGGATGGATGGCTGGATGGATGGCTAAAAGGATGGCTGGCTGGAGGGATGGATGAATGGATGGCTGGATGGATGGATGGCCGAATGGTTGGCTGGCTGGAGGGATGGATGGATGGATAGATGGCTGAATGGATGGCTGGATGGATGGCAGGATGGATGGATGGCTGAATGGATGGCTGGCTGGATGGATCGATTGATGGATGGATGGCTGGATGGATGGCTGGATGGATGGATGGCTGGATGGATGGCAGGCTGAAGGGATGGATGGATGGATGGCTGGATGGACGGCTGGATGGATGGATGGCTGGGTGATTGGCTGGCTGGAGGGATGGATTGATGGATGGATGGCTGGATGGATAGCTGGATCGATGGCTGGATGGATGGCTGGCTGGAGGGATGGATGGATGGATGGATGGCTGGATGGAGGGATGGCTGCATGGTTGGCTATCTGGAGGGATGGATGGATGGATGGATGGATGGCTGGATGGATGGCTGGATGGAGGGATGGCTGGATGGATGGCTGGCTGGAGGGATGGATGGATGGATGGATGGATGAGTGGTTGGATGGCTTAATGACTGGCTCGCTGGAGGGATGGATGGATGGCTGGATGGATGGCTGGATGGATGGATGGCTGGATGTATGGCTGGCTGGAGAGATGAATGAATGGTTGGATGTCTGGATGGATGGCTGGATGGAGGGATGGCTGGATGGATGGCTGGCTGGAGGGATGGATGGATGGATGGATGGCTGGATGGATGGATGGATGGATGGCTGGAAGGATGACTGGCTGGAGGGATGGATGGATGGATGGATGGCTGGATGGATGGCTGGATGAATGGATGTCTGGATGGATGGCTGGCTGGAGGGATGGATGGATGGATGGCTGGCTGGATGGATGGCTGGATGGATGGATGCCTGGATGGATGGCTGGCTTTAGGGATGGATGGATGGATGGATGGCTTGATGAATGGCTGGATGGATGGATGGCTGGATGGCTGGCAGGAGGGATGGATGGATGGATGGATGGCTGGATGGATGGCTGGATGGATGGCTGGCTGGAGGGATGGATGAATGGATGGCTGGATGGATGGATGGCCGAATGGTTGGCTGGCTGGAGGGATGGATGGATGGCTGAATGGATGGCTGGATGGATGGCAGGATGGATGGATGGCTGGATGGATGGCTGGCTGGATGGATGGATTGATGGATGGATGGCTGGATGGATGGCTGGATGGATGGATGGCTGGATGGTTGGCAGGTTGAAGGGATGGATGGATGGATGGATGGCTGGATGGACGGCTGGATGGATGGATGGCTGGATGGATGGCTGGCTGGAGGGATGGATTGATGGATGGATGGCTGGATGTATAGCTGGATGGATGGCTGGATGGATGGCTGGCTGGTGGGATGGATGGATGGATGGATGGCTGGATGGAGGGATGGCTGGATGGTTGGCTGGCTGGAGGGATGGATGGATGGATTGATGGACGGCTGGATGGCTGGATGGAGGGATGGCTGGATGGATGGCTGGCTGGAGGATGGATGGCTGGATGGATGGATGGATGGATGGATGGATGAATGGCTGGATGGATGGCTGGATGGATGGACGGATGGATGTATGGCTGGCTGGAGAGATGGAGGAATGGTTGGATGGCTGGATGGATGGATGGATGGAGGGATGGCTGCATGGATGGCTGGCTGGAGGGATGGATGGATGGATGGAAGGCTGGATGGATGGCTGGATGGATGGATGGCTTGATGGATGGCTTGCTGGAGGGATGGATGGATGGATGGCTGGATGGATGGCTGGATGGATGGATGGCTGGATGAATGGCTGGCTGGAGGGATGGATGGATGGATGGCTGGATGGATGGCTGGATGGATGGATGGCTGGATGTATGACTGGCTGGAGGGATGGATGGATGGATGGCTGGATGGGAGGCTGAATGGATGGATGGCTGGATGGATGGCTGGCTGGAAGGAAGGGTGGATGGATGGATGGCTGGATGGATGGCTGGATGGATGGATGGCTGGATGGATGGCTGGCTGGAGGGTCGGATGGATGGATGGATGGCTGGATGGATGGTTGGATGGATGGATGGCTGGATGGATGGCTGGATGGATGGATGGCTGGATGGATGGCTGGCTGGGCTTGTGGATTGATAGATGGATGGCTGGATGGATGGATGGATGGATGGATGGCTGGCTGGATGGAGGTATGGATGGATGGCTGGCTGGAGGTATGGATGGATGGATGAATGGCTGGATGGATGGCTGGATGGAGAGATGGATGAATGATGGATGGCTGGATGGATGGCTGGGTGGAGGGATGGCTGGATGGATGGCTGGCTGGAGTGATGGATGGATGGACGGATGGCTGGATGGATGGCTGGATGGATGGATGGCTGGATGGATGGCTTGCAGGAGGGATGGATGGATGGATGGATGGCTGGATGGATGGCTGGATGGATGGATGGCTGGATGAATGGCTGGCTGGAGGGATGGATGGATGGATGGATGGCTGGATGGATGGCTGGATGGATGGATGGCTGGATGGATGACTCGCTGGCGGGATGGATGGATGAATGGATGTCTGGATGGATGGCTGAATGGATGGATGGCTGGATGGATGGCTGGATGGATGGATGGATGGCTGGATGGATGGATGGCTGGGTGGACGGATGGCTGGGTGGCCGGAAGGCTGGGTGGATGGATGGCTGGATGGATGGCTGGATGGATGGATGGTTGGATGGATTGCTGGCTGGAGGAATGGATGGATGGATGGATGGCTGGATGGATGGCAGGATGGATTCATGGATGGATGGATGGCTGGCTGGACGGATGGATGGATGGATGGATGGCTGAATTGATGGCTGGATGGATGGATGGCTGGATGGATGGCTGGCTGGAGGGATGGATGGATGGATGGCTGGATGGACGGTTGGATGGATGGAGGGCTGGATGGATGGCTGGCTGGAGGGATGGATTGATGGATGGATGGCTGGATGGATGGCTGGATGGATGGATGGCTGGATGGATGGCTGGCTGGAGGGATGGATGGATGGATGGATGGAGGGATAGCTGGATGGATGGCTGCATGGATGGCTGGCTGGTGGGATGGATGGATGGATGGCTGGATGGTTGGCTGGCTGGAGGGATCGATGGATGGATGGATGGCTGGATGGATGGCTGGAAGGAGGGATGGCTGGACGGATGGCTGGCTTAAGGGATGGATTGATGGATGGATGGCTGGATGGATAGCTGGATGGATGGCTGGATGGATGGCTTGCTGGTGGGATGGATGGATGGATGGCTGGATGGAGGGATGGCTGGATGGTTGGCTGGCTGGAGGGATCGATGGATGGATGGATGGCTGGATGGATGGCTGGAAGGAGGGATGGCTGGATGGATGGCTGGCTGGAGGGATGGATGGCTGGATGGATGGCTGGATGGATGGATGGATGGATGGATGGCTTAATGGCTGGCTGGCTGGAGGGATGGATGGATGGATGGATGACTGGATGGATGGCTGGAAGAATGGATGGCTGAATGTATGGCTGGCTGGAGAGATGGATGAATGGTTGGATGGCTGGATGGATGGTTGGATGGAGGGATGGCTGAATGGATGACTGGCTGGAGGGATGGATGGATGGATGGATGGCTGGATGGGTGGCAGTATGGATGGATGGCTGGATGGATGGCTGGCTGGAGGGAAGGATGGATGGATGGATGGCTCGATGGATGGCTGGATGGATGGATGGCTGGATGGATGGCTGGCTGGAGGGACGGATGGATGGCTGGATGGATGGTTGGATGGATGGATGGCTGGATGGATGGCTGGCAGGAGGGATGGATGGATGGATGGATGGCTGGATGGATGGCTGGATGGATGGATGGCTGGATGGATGGCTGGCTGGAGGGATGGATGAATGGATGTCTGGATGGATGGATGGCCGAATGGATGTCTGGCTGATGGGATTGATGGATGGATGGATGGCTAAATGGATGGCTGGATGGATGGATGGCTGGATGGATGGTTCGCTGGAGGGATGGATGAATGGATAGATGGCTGGATGGATGGCGGGATGGCTGGTTGGCTGGATGGGTGGCTGGCTGGGCGGATGGATTGATGGATGGATGGCTGGATGGATGGATGAATGGATGGCTGGCCGGCTGGAGGTATGGATGGATGGATGAATGGCTGGATGGATGGCTGGATGGAGAGATGGATGAATGCATGGATGGCTGGATGGATGGCTGGATGGACGGATGGCTGGATTGATGGCTGGCTGGAGGGATGAATGGATGGATGGATGGCTGGATGGATGGCTGGATGGATGGATGGCTGGATGATTGGCTGGCTGGAGGGATAAATGGATGGATGGATGGCTGGATGGATGGCTGGATGGATGGATGGCTGGATGGATGGCTGGATGGATGGATGGATGGATAGCTGGATGGATGGATGGCTGGATGGATGGATGGCTGGATGGCTGGAAGTCTGGATGGATGGATTGCTGGATGGCTGGATGGATGGCTGGATGGAGGGATGGCTGGAAGGATGGCTGGCTGGAGTGACGAATGGATGGATGGCTGGATGGATTGCTATATGGAGGGATGGCTGGATGGATGGCTGGCTGGAGGGATGGATGGATGGATTGATGGAGGGATAGCTGGATGGTTGGCTGGAGGGATGGATGGATGGATGGATGGCTGGATGGATGTCTGGATGGAGGGATGGCTGGATGGATGGCTGGCTGGAGGGATGGATGGATGGATGGATGGCTGGATGGATGGCTGGATGGATGGATAGCTTAATGACTGGCTGGCTGGAGGGAGGGATGGATGGATGGAGGGCTGGATGGATGGCTGGATCGATGGATGGCTGGATGTATGGCTGGCTGGAGGGATGGATGGATGAATGGATGGATGGCTGGATGGATAGCTGGATAGAGGGATGGCTGGATAGATGGCTGGCTGGTGGGATGGATGGATGGATGGATGGCTGGATGGATAGCTGAATGGATGGATGGCTGGATGAATGGCTGGCTGGAGGGATGGATGGATGAATGGATGGCTGGATGGATGGCTGGATGGATGGATGGCTGGATGGATGACTGGCTGGAGGGATGGATGGATGGATGGATGGCTGCATGGATGGCTGGATGGATGGATGGCTGGATGGATGGCTGGCTGGAGGGATGGATGGATGGATGGATGGCTGGATGGATAGCTGGATGGATGGATGCCTGGATGGATGGATGGCTAGAGGTATGGATAGATGGATGGCTGGATGGATGGCTGGATGGATGGATGGCTGGATGGATGGATGGCTGGATGGACGGCTTGATGGATGGCTGGCTGGTGCGATGGATGAATGGATGGCTGAATGCATGGATGGCCGAATGGTTGGCTGGCTGGAGTGAAGGATGGATGGATGGATGGCTGAATGGATGGCTGGATGGATGGCAGGATGGATGGATGGCTGGATGGATGGCTGGCTGGATGGATGGATTGATGGATGGATGCCTGGATGGATGGATGGATGGATGGATGGCTGGATGGATGGCAGGCTGAAGGGATGGATGGATGAATGGATGGCTGGATGGACGGCTGGATGGATGGATGGCTGGACGGATGGCTGGCTTAAGGGATGGATTGATGGATGGATGGCTGGATGGATAGCTGGATGGATGGCTGGATGGATGGATGGCTGGATGGATTGCTGGCTGGAGGAATGGATGGATGGATGGATGGCTGGATGGATGGCAGGATGGATTCATGGCTGGATGGATGGCTGGCTGGACGGATGGATGGATGGATGGATGGCTGAATGGATGGCTGGATGGATGGATGGCTGGATGGATGGCTGGCTGGAGGGATGGATGGATGGATGGCTGGATGGACGGCTGGATGGATGGACGGCTGGATGGATGGCTGGCTGGAGGGATGGATGGATGGATGGATGGAGGGATAGCTGGATGGTTGGCTGGCTGGAGGGATGGATGGATGGATGGCAGGATGGATGTCTGGATGGAGGGATGGCTGAATGGATGGCTGGCTGGAGGGATGGATGGATGGATGGATGGCTGGATGGATGGCTGGATGGATGGATAGCTTAATGACTGGCTGGCTGGAGGGATGGATGGATGGATGGAGGGCTGGATGGATGGCTGGATCGATGGATGGCTGGATGTATGGCTGGCTGGAGGGATGGATGGATGGATGGATGGATGGCTGGATGGATAGCTGGATAGAGGGATGGCTGGATAGATGGCTGGCTGGAGGGATGGATGGATGGATGGATGGCTGGATGGATAGCTGAATGGATGGATGGCTGGATGAATGGCTGGCTGGAGGGATGGATGGATGAATGGAAGGCTGGATGGATGGCTGGATGGATGGATGGCTGGATGGATGACTGGCTGGAGGGATGGATGGATGGCTGCATGGATGGCTGGATGGATGGATGGCTGGATGGATGGCTGGCTGGAGGGATGGATGGATGGATGGATGGCTGGATGGATAGCTGGATGGATGGATGCCTGGATGGATGGATGGCTGGAGGGATGGATGGATGGATGGCTGGATGGATGGCTGGATGGATGGATGGCTGGATGGATGGAAGACTGGATGGACGGCTTGATGGATGGCTGGCTGGTGCGATGGATGAATGGATGGCTGAATGGATGGATGGCCGAATGGTTGGCTGGCTGGAGTGAAGGATGGATGGATGGATGGCTGAATGGATGGCTGGATGGATGGCAGGATGGATGGATGGCTGGATGGATGGCTGGCTGGATGGATGGATTGATGGATGGATGGCTGGATGGATGGCTGGATGGATGGATGGCTGGATGGATGGCAGGCTGAAGGGATGGATGGATGAATGGATGGCTGGATGGACGGCTGGATGGATGGATGGCTGGACGGATGGCTGGCTTAAGGGATGGATTGATGGATGGCTGGCTGGATGGATAGCTGGATGGATGGCTGCATGGATGGCTGGCTGGTGGGATGGATGGATGGATGGCTGGATGGTTGGCTGGCTGGAGGGATCGATGGATGGATGGATGGCTGGATGGATGGCTGGAAGGAGGGATGGCTGGACGGATGGCTGGCTTAAGGGATGGATTGATGGATGGATGGCTGGATGGATAGCTGGATGGATGGCTGGATGGATGGCTGGCTGCTGGGATGGATGGATGGATGGCTGGATGGAGGGATGGCTGGATGGTTGGCTGGCTGGAGGGATCGATGGATGGATGGATGGCTGGATGGATGGCTGGAAGGAGGGATGGCTGGATGGATGGCTGGCTGGAGGGATGGATGGCTGGATGGATGGCTGGATGGATGGATGGATGGATGGATGGCTTAATGACTGGCTGGCTGGAGGGATGGATGGATGGATGGATGACTGGATGGATGGCTGGAAGAATGGATGGCTGAATGTATGGCTGGCTGGAGAGATGGATGAATGGTTGGATGGCTGGATGGATGGTTGAATGTAGGGATGGCTGAATGGATGACTAGCTGGAGGGATGGATGGATGGATGGATGGCTGGATGGATGGCTGGCTGGAGGGAAGGATGGATGGATGGATGGCTCGATGGATGGCTGGATGGATGGATGGCTGGATGGATGGCTGGCTGGAGGGACGGATGGATGGCTGGATGGATGGTTGGATGGATGGATGGCTGGATGGATGGCTGGCAGGAGGGATGGATGGATGGATGGATGGCTGGATGGATGGCTGGATGGATGGATGGCTGGATGGATGGCTGGCTGGAGGGATGGATGAATGGATGTCTGGATGGATGGATGGCCGAATGGATGTCTGGCTGATGGGATGGATGGATGGATGGATGGCTAAATGGATGGCTGGATGGATGGATGGCTGGATGGATGGTTCGCTGGAGGGATGGATGAATGGATAGATGGCTGGATGGATGGCGGGATGGCTGGTTGGCTGGATGGGTGGCTGGCTGGGCGGATGGATTGATGGATGGATGGCTGGATGGATGGCAGCATGGATGGATGAATGGATGGCTGGCCGGCTGGAGGTATGGATGGATGGATGAATGGCTGGATGGATGGCTGGATGGAGAGATGGATGAATGCATGGATGGCTGGATGGATGGCTGGATGGACGGATGGCTGGATTGATGGCTGGCTGGAGGGATGAATGGATGGATGGATGGCTGGATGGATGGCTGGATGGATGGATGGCTGGATGATTGGCTGGCTGGAGGGATGGATGGATGGATCGATGGCTGGATGGATGGCTGCATGGATGGATGGCTGGATGGATGGCTGGATGGATGGATGGATGGATAGCTGGATGGATGGATGGCTGGATGGATGGATGGCTGGATGGCTGGAAGTCTGGATGGATGGATTGCTGGATGGATGGCTGGATGGATGGATGGATGGATGGATGGCTGGATGGATGGCTGGATGGAGGGATGGCTGGAAGGATGGCTGGCTGGAGTGACGAATGGATGGATGGCTGGATGGATTGCTATATGGAGGGATGGCTGGATGGAAGGCTGGCCGGATGGATGGATGGATGGCTGGATGGATGGATGGATGGACGGATGGATGGAGGGATGGCTGGATGGATGGCTGGCTGGAGGGATGGATGGATGGATGGATGGCTGGATGGATGGCTGGATGAAGGAATGGCTGGATGGATGGATTGCTGGAGGGATGGATGGCTGGATGGATGGCTGGATGGATGGCTGGATGGATGGATGGCTGGATGGGCGATTGGCTGGAGGGATGGATGGACGGATGGCTGGATGGATGGCTGGCTGGAGGGATGGATGGATGGTTGGATGGATGGCCGGATGGATGGCTGGATGGATGGATCGCTGGATGGATGGAAGACTTGAGTGTTGGATGGGTGGATGGTTCGATGGATGGATGGTTGGATGGATGGCTGGATGAATGGCTGGCTGGAGGGATGGAAGGATGGATGGAAGGCTGGATGGGCGGCTGGATGGATGGCTGGATGTCTGGATGGCTGGCTGGATGGATGGATGGCTGGTTGGCTGGATGGATGGATGGAAGGCTGGATGGATGGATGGATGGACGGATGGATGGAGGGTTGGATGGATGGAGGGATGGCTGGATGGATGGCTGGATGGATGGATGGCTGGATGGATGGATGGCTGGATGGTTGGCTGGCTGGAGGGATGGATGGATGGATGGATGCATGGATGAATGGCTGGCTGGATGGATGGATGGATGGCTGGATGGATGGCTGGATGGATGGCTGGATGGATGGATGGACGGATGGATGGATGGCTGGATGGATGGCGGGATGGATGGCTGGATGGATGGCTGGCTGGTGGGATGGATGGATGGATGGCTGGATGGAGGGATGGCTGGATGGTTGGCTGGCTGGAGGGATCGATGGATGGATGGATGGCTGGATGGATGGCTGGAAGGAGGGATGGCTGGATGGATGGCTGGCTGGAGGGATGGATGGCTGGATGGATGGCTGGATGGATGGATGGATGGATGGATGGCTTAATGACTGGCTGGCTGGAGGGATGGATGGATGGATGGATGACTGGATGGATGGCTGGAAGAATGGATGGCTGAATGTATGGCTGGCTGGAGAGATGGATGAATGGTTGGATGGCTGGATGGATGGTTGGATGGAGGGATGGTTGAATGGATGACTGGCTGGAGGGATGGATGGATGGATGGATGGCTGGATGGATGGCTGGCTGGAGGGAAGGATGGATGGATGGATGGCTCGATGGATGGCTGGATGGATGGATGGCTGGATGGATGGCTGGCTGGAGGGACGGATGGATGGCTGGATGGATGGTTGGATGGATGGATGGCTGGATCGATGGCTGGCAGGAGGGATGGATGGATGGATGGATGGCTGGATGGATGGCTGGATGGATGGATGGCTGGATGGATGGCTGGCTGGAGGGATGGATGAATGGATGTCTGGATGGATGGATGGCCGAATGGATGTCTGGCTGATGGGATGGATGGATGGATGGATGGCTAAATGGATGGCTGGATGGATGGATGGCTGGATGGATGGTTCGCTGGAGGGATGGATGAATGGATAGATGGCTGGATGGATGGCGGGATGGCTGGTTGGCTGGATGGGTGGCTGGCTGGGCGGATGGATTGATGGATGGATGGCTGGATGGATGGCAGCATGGATGGATGAATGGATGGCTGGCCGGCTGGAGGTATGGATGGATGGATGAATGGCTGGATGGATGGCTGGATGGAGAGATGGATGAATGCATGGATGGCTGGATGGATGGCTGGATGGACGGATGGCTGGATTGATGGCTGGCTGGAGGGATGAATGGATGGATGGATGGCTGGATGGATGGCTGGATGGATGGATGGCTGGATGATTGGCTGGCTGGAGGGATGGATGGATGGATCGATGGCTGGATGGATGGCTGCATGGATGGATGGCTGGATGGATGGCTGGATGGATGGATGGATGGATAGCTGGATGAATGGATGGCTGGATGGATGGATGGCTGGATGGCTGGAAGTCTGGATGGATGGATTGCTGGATGGATGGCTGGATGGATGGATGGATGGATGGATGGCTGGATGGATGGCTGGATGGAGGGATGGCTGGAAGGATGGCTGGCTGGAGTGACGAATGGATGGATGGCTGGATGGATTGCTATATGGAGGGATGGCTGGATGGAAGGCTGGCCGGATGGATGGATGGATGGCTGGATGGATGGATGGATGGACGGATGGATGGAGGGATGGCTGGATGGATGGCTGGCTGGAGGGATGGATGGATGGATGGATGGCTGGATGGATGGCTGGATGAAGGAATGGCTGGATGGATGGATTGCTGGAGGGATGGATGGCTGGATGGATGGCTGGATGGATGGCTGGATGGATGGATGGCTGGATGGGCGATTGGCTGGAGGGATGGATGGATGGATGGCTGGATGGATGGCTGGCTGGAGGGATGGATGGATGGTTGGATGGATGGCTGGATGGATGGCTGGATGGATGGATCGCTGGATGGATGGAAGACTTGAGTGTTGGATGGGTGGATGGTTCGATGGATGGATGGTTGGATGGATGGCTGGATGAATGGCTGGCTGGAGGGATGGAAGGATGGATGGAAGGCTGGATGGGCGGCTGGATGGATGGCTGGATGTCTGGATGGCTGGCTGGATGGATGGATGGCTGGTTGGCTGGATGGATGGATGGAAGGCTGGATGGATGGCTGGCTGGAGGGAAGGATGGATGGATGGATGGCTCGATGGATGGCTGGATGGATGGATGGCTGGATGGATGGCTGGCTGGAGGGACGGATGGATGGCTGGATGGATGGTTGGATGGATGGATGGCTGGATCGATGGCTGGCAGGAGGGATGGATGGATGGATGGATGGCTGGATGGATGGCTGGATGGATGGATGGCTGGATGGATGGCTGGCTGGAGGGATGGATGAATGGATGTCTGGATGGATGGATGGCCGAATGGATGTCTGGCTGATGGGATGGATGGATGGATGGATGGCTAAATGGATGGCTGGATGGATGGATGGCTGGATGGATGGTTCGCTGGAGGGATGGATGAATGGATAGATGGCTGGATGGATGGCGGGATGGCTGGTTGGCTGGATGGGTGGCTGGCTGGGCGGATGGATTGATGGATGGATGGCTGGATGGATGGCAGCATGGATGGATGAATGGATGGCTGGCCGGCTGGAGGTATGGATGGATGGATGAATGGCTGGATGGATGGCTGGATGGAGAGATGGATGAATGCATGGATGGCTGGATGGATGGCTGGATGGACGGATGGCTGGATTGATGGCTGGCTGGAGGGATGAATGGATGGATGGATGGCTGGATGGATGGCTGGATGGATGGATGGCTGGATGATTGGCTGGCTGGAGGGATGGATGGATGGATCGATGGCTGGATGGATGGCTGCATGGATGGATGGCTGGATGGATGGCTGGATGGATGGATGGATGGATAGCTGGATGGATGGATGGCTGGATGGATGGATGGCTGGATGGCTGGAAGTCTGGATGGATGGATTGCTGGATGGATGGCTGGATGGATGGATGGATGGATGGATGGCTGGATGGATGGCTGGATGGAGGGATGGCTGGAAGGATGGCTGGCTGGAGTGACGAATGGATGGATGGCTGGATGGATTGCTATATGGAGGGATGGCTGGATGGAAGGCTGGCCGGATGGATGGATGGATGGCTGGATGGATGGATGGATGGACGGATGGATGGAGGGATGGCTGGATGGATGGCTGGCTGGAGGGATGGATGGATGGATGGATGGCTGGATGGATGGCTGGATGAAGGAATGGCTGGATGGATGGATTGCTGGAGGGATGGATGGCTGGATGGATGGCTGGATGGATGGCTGGATGGATGGATGGCTGGATGGGCGATTGGCTGGAGGGATGGATGGATGGATGGCTGGATGGATGGCTGGCTGGAGGGATGGATGGATGGTTGGATGGATGGCTGGATGGATGGCTGGATGGATGGATCGCTGGATGGATGGAAGACTTGAGTGTTGGATGGGTGGATGGTTCGATGGATGGATGGTTGGATGGATGGCTGGATGAATGGCTGGCTGGAGGGATGGAAGGATGGATGGAAGGCTGGATGGGCGGCTGGATGGATGGCTGGATGTCTGGATGGCTGGCTGGATGGATGGATGGCTGGTTGGCTGGATGGATGGATGGAAGGCTGGATGGATGGATGGATGGACGGATGGATGGAGGGTTGGATGGATGGAGGGATGGCTGGATGGATGGCTGGATGGATGGATGGCTGGATGGATGGATGGCTGGATGGTTGGCTGGCTGGAGGGATGGATGGATGGATGGATGCATGGATGAATGGCTGGCTGGATGGATGGATGGATGGCTGGATGGATGGCTGGATGGATGGCTGGATGGATGGATGGACGGATGGATGGATGGCTGGATGGATGGCGGGATGGATGGATGGCTGGATGGATGGCTGGCTGGAGGGATGGATGGATGGATGGCTGGCTGGAGGGATGGATGGATGGATGGATGCATGGATAAATGGCTGGCTGGATGGATGGATGGATGGCTGGATGGATGGCTGGAGGGATAGATGGTTGGATGGATGGCTGGATGGATGTCTGGCTGGATGAATGGCTGGCTGGAGGGATGGATGGATGAATGGATGGCTGGATGGATGGCTGGATGGATGGATGGCTGGATGGATGACTGGCTGGAGGGATGGATGGATGGATGGATGGCTGCATGGATGGCTGGATGGATGGATGGCTGGATGGATGGCTGGCTGGAGGGATGGATGGATGGATGGATGGCTGGATGGATAGCTGGATGGATGGATGCCTGGATGGATGGATGGCTGGAGGGATGGATGGATGGATGGCTGGATGGATGAATGGATGGCTGAATGGATGGATGGCCGAATGGTTGGCTGGCTGGAGTGAAAGATGGATGGATGGATGGCTGAATGGATGGCTGGATGGATGGCAGGATGGATGGATGGCTGGATGGATGGCTGGCTGGATGGATGGATTGATGGATGGATGGCTGGATGGATGGCTGGATGGATGGATGGCTGGATGGATGGCAGGCTGAAGGGATGGATGGATGAATGGATGGCTGGATGGACGGCTGGTTGGATGGATGGCTGGACGGATGGCTGGCTTAAGGGATGGATTGATGGATGGATGGCTGGATGGATAGCTGGATGGATGGCTGGATGGATGGCTGGCTGGTGGGATGGATGGATGGATGGCTGGATGGAGGGATGGCTGGATGGTTGGCTGGCTGGAGGGATCGATGGATGGATGGATGGCTGGATGGATTGCTGGAAGGAGGGATGGCTGGACGGATGGCTGGCTTAAGGGATGGATTGATGGATGGATGGCTGGATGGATAGCTGGATGGATGGCTGGATGGATGGCTGGCTGGTGGGATGGATGGATGGATGGCTGGATGGAGGGATGGCTGGATGGTTGGCTGGCTGGAGGGATCGATGGATGGATGGATGGATGGATGGATGGCTGGAAGGAGGGATGGCTGGATGGATGGCTGGCTGGAGGGATGGATGGCTGGATGGATGGCTGGATGGATGGATGGATGGCTTAATGACTGGCTGGCTGGAGGGATGGATGGATGGATGGATGGATGAGTGGATGGATGGCTGGAAGAATGGATGGCTGAATGTATGGCTGGCTGGAGAGATGGATGAATGGTTGGATGGCTGGATGGATGGTTGGATGGAGGGATGGCTGGATGGATGACTGGCTGGAGGGATGGATGGATGGATGGAATGATGGCTGAATGGGTGGCTGTATGGATGGATGGCTGGATGGATGGCTGGCTGGAGGGAAGGATGGATGGATGGATGTCTCGATGGATGGCTGGATGGATGGATGGCTGGATGGATGGCTGGCTGGAGGGACGGATGGATGGCTGGATGGATGGTTGGATGGATGGATGGCTGGATGGATGGCTGGCAGGAGGGATGGATGGATGGATGGCTGGATGGATGGCTGGATGGATGGATGGCTGGATGGATGGCTGGCTGGAGGGGTGGATGAATGGATGTCTGGATGGATGGATGGCCGAATGGATGTCTGGCTGATGGGATGGATGGATGGATGGATGGCTACATGGATGGCTGGATGGATGGATGGCTGGATGGATGGTTCGCTGGAGGGATGGATGAATGGATAGATGGCTGGATGGATGGCGGGATGGCTGGTTGGCTGGATGGGTGGCTGGCTGGGCGGATGGATTGATGGATGGATGGCTGGATGGATGGCTGGATGGATGGATGAATGGATGGCTGGCCGGCTGGAGGTATGGATGGATGGATGAATGGCTGGATGGATGGTTGGATGGAGAGATGGATGAATGCATGGATGGCTGGATGGATGGCTGGATGGACGGATGGCCGGATTGATGGCTGGCTGGAGGGATTAATGGATGGATGGATGGCTGGATGGACGGCTGGATGGATGGATGGCTGGATGATTGGCTGGCTGGAGGGATGGATGGATGGATGGATGGCTGGATGGATGGCTGGATGGATGGATGGCTGGATGGATGGCTGGCTGGATGGATGGATGGATAGCTGGATGGATGGATGGCTGGATGGATGGATGGCTGGATGGCTGGAAGTCTGGATGGATGGATTGCTGGATGGATGGCTGGATGGATGGATGGATGGATGGATGGCTGGATGGATTGCTGGATGGAGGGATGGCTGGAAGGATGGCTGGCTGGAGTGACGAATGGATGGATGGCTGGTTGGATGGCTATATGGAGGGATGGCTGGATGGAAGGCTGGCCGGATGGATGGATAGCTGGATGGATAAATGGACGGATGGATGGAGGGATGGCTGGATGGATGGCTGGCTGGAGGGATGGATGGATGGCTGGATGGATGGCTGGATGAAGGAATGGCTGGATGGATGGATTGCTGGAGGGATGGATGGCTGGATGGATGGATGGCTGGATGGGCGATTGACTGGAGGGATGGATGGATGGATGGCTGGATGGATGGCTGGCTGGAGGGATGGATGGATGGTTGGATGGATGGCTGGATGGATGGCTGGATGGATGGATGGCTGGATGGATGGAAGACTTGAGTGATGGATAGGTGGATGGTTCGATGGATGGATGGTTGGATGGATGGCTGGATGAATGGCTGGCTGGAGGGATGGAAGGATGGATGGAAGGCTGGATGGGCGGCTGGATGGATGGCTGGATGGCTGGATGGCTGGCTGGTTGGATGGATGGCTGGTTGGCTGGATGGATGGATGGAAGGCTGGATGGATGGATGGATGGACGGATGGATGGAGGGATGGATGGATGGACGGATGGCTGGATGGATGGCTGGATGGATGGATGGCTGGATGGATGGATGGCTGAATGGATGGCTGGCTGGAGGGATGGATGGATGGATGGATGCATGGATGAATGGCTGGCTGGATGGATGGATGGATGGCTGGATGGATGGCTGGATGGATGGCTGGATGGATGGATGGACGGATGGATGGATGGCTGGATGGATGGCGGGATGGATGGATGGCTGGATGGTTGGCTGGCTGGAGGGATGGATGGATGGATGGCTGGCTGGAGGGATGGATGGATGGATGGATGCATGGATGAATGGCTGGCTGGATGGATGGATGGATGGCTGGATGGATGGCTGGATGGATGGCTTAATGGAGAGATGGATGGATGGATGGGTGGCTTAATGGATGGCTGGATGGATGGATGTCCGGATGGATGGCTGGCTGGAGGGATAGATGGTTGGATGGATGGCTGGATGGATGTCTGGATGGATGGATGGCTGGATGGATGGCTGGCTGGAGGGATGGATGGATGAATGGATGGCTGGATGGATGGCTGGCTGGAGGGATGGATGGATGGATGGATGGCTGGATGGATGGCTGGATGGATGGCTGGATGGATAGTTGGCTGGAGGAATGGATGGATTAATGAATGGCTGGACGGATGGCTGGATGGATGGAAGGCTGGATGGATGGCTCGCTGGAGGGATGGATGGATGGCTGGCTGAATGGATGGCTGGATGGATGGCTGGATGGATGGCTGGATGGATAGTTGGCTGGAGGAATGGATGGATTAATGAATGGCTGGACGGATGGCTGGATGGATGGAAGGCTGGATGGATGGCTCGCTGGAGGGATGGATGGATGGCTGGCTGAATGGATGGCTAGATCGATGGATGGCTGGATGGATGGCTGGCTGGAGGAATGGAGTCATGGATGGATGGCCGGATGGACGGCTGGATGGAAGGACGGCTGGATGCATGGCTGGCTGGAGGGATGGATTGATGGATGGTTGGCTGGATGGCTGGCTGGATGGATGGATGGCTCGATGGATGGCTGGCTGGAGGGATGGATAGATAGATGGCTGGATGGATGGCTGGATGGAGTGATGGCTGGATGTTTGGCTGGCTGGAGGGATGGATGGATGGCTGGATGGAGTGATGGCTGGATGGATGGCTGTCTGGAGGGATGGATGGATGGATTATTGGCTGGATGGATGGCTGGATGGAGGGATGGCTGGATGGATGGCTGTATGGAGGGATGTCTGGATGGAAGGCTGGCTGGATGGATGGATGGCTGGATGGATGGATGGATGGACGGATGGATGGAGGGATGGCTGGATGGATATCTGGCTGGAGGGATGGATGGATGGATGGATGGCTGGAGGGATGGATGGATGGATGGATGGCTGGATGGATGGCTGGATGGAGGAATGGTTGGATGGATGAATTGCTGGAGGGATGGATGGATGGATGGCTGGATGGATGGCTGGATGGATGGACGGCTGGATGGGCGATTGGCTGGAGGGATGGATGGATGGCTGGCTGGATGGATGGCTGGCTGGAGGGATGGATGGATGGATGGATGGATGGCTGGATGGATGGCTGGATGGATGGATGGCTGGATGGATGGATGGCTGGAGTGATGGATGGGTGGATGGTTCGATGGATGGCTGGTTGGATGGATGGCAGGATGGATGGCTGGCTGGAGGGATTGAAGGATGGATGGGTGGCTGGATGGACGGCAGGATGGATGGCTGGATGGACGGATGGATGGATGGATGGCTGGATGGATGGCTGGATGGATGGATGGATGGACGGATGGCTGGATGGATGGCTGGATGGATGGATGGCTGGATGGATGGCTGGCTGGAGGGATAGATGGATGGATGGCTGGCTGGAGGGATGGCTGGATTGATGGCTGGTTGGATGGCTGGATAGATGGATGGCTGGATGGCTGGCTGGCTTGAGAGATGGATGGATGGATGGGTGGCTGGGTGGATGGCTGGATGGATGGATGTCCGGATGGTTGGCTGGCTGGAGGGATGGATGGATGGATGGATGGCTGGACGGATGTCTGGATGGATGGATGGCTGGATGGATGGCTGGCTGGAGGGATGGATGGATGGATGGCTGGATGGCTGGCTGGATGGATGGATGGCTGGATGGATGACTGGCTGGAGGGATGGATGGATGGATGGCTGGATGGATGGCTGGATGGATGGCTGGATGGATTGTTTGCTGGAGGAATGGATGGATTAATGAATGGCAGGACGGATGTCTGGATGGATGGAAGGCTGGATGGATGGCTGGCTGGAGGGATGGATGGATGGATGGCTGAATGGATGGCTAGATCGAAGGATGGTTGGATGGATGGCTGGCTGGAGGAATGGAGTCATGGATGGTTGGCCGGATGGACGGCTGGATGGAAGGTTGGCTGGATGCATGGCTGGCTGGAGGGATGGATTGATGGATGGATGGCTGGATGGCTGGCTGGATGGATGGATGGCTCGATGGATGGCTGGCTGGAGGGATGGATGGATGGATGGCTGGATGGATGGCTGGATGGAGGGATGGCTGGATGGTTGGCTGGCTGGAGGGATGGATGGATGGCTCGATTGATGGCTGGATGGTGGGGTGGCTGGATGGATGGCTGGCTGGAGGGATGGATGGATGGATTATTGGCTGGATGGATGGCTGGATGGAGGGATGGCTGTATGGGTGGATGGCTGGAGGGATGGATGGATGGCTGGATGGACGGCTGGATGGAGGGATGGCTGGCTGGATGGCTGGCTGGAGGGATGTATGGATGGATTGATGCCTGGATGGATGGCTGGATGGAGGGATGGCTGGATGGATGGCTGGCTGGAGGGATGGATGGATGGATGAATGGCCGAATGGATGGCTGGATGGATGGCTGGCTGGAGGGATGGAAGGATGGATGGAAGGCTGGATGGACGGCTGGATGGAAGGCTGGATGTCTGGATGGCTGGCTGGATGGATGGATGGCTGGTTGGCTGGATGGATGGATGGAAGGCTGGATGGATGGATGGATGGACGGATGGATGGAGGGATGGATGGATGGATGGATGGCTGGATGGATGGCAGGATGGATGGATGGCTGGATGGATGGATGGCTGGATGGATGGCTGGCTGGAGGGATGGATGGATGGATGGATGCATGGATGAATGGCTGGCTGGATGGATGGATGGCTGGATGGATGGCTGGATGGATGGCTGGATGGATGGATGGACGGATGGATGGATGGCTGGATGGATGGCGGGATGGATGGATGGCTGGATGGATGGCTGGCTGGAGGGATGGATGGATGGATGGCTGGCTGGAGGGATGGATGGATGGATGCCTGGATGGATGGCTGGATAAATGGATGGCTGGATGGCTGGCTGGCTGGAGAGATGGATGGATGGATGGGTGGCTGAATGGATGGCTGGATGGATGGATGTCCAGATGGATGGCTGGCTGGAGGGATAGATGGTTGGATGGATGGCTGGATGGATGTCTGGATGGATGGATGGCTGGATGGATGGCTGGCTGGAGGGATGGATGGATGGATGGATGGCTGGATGGATGGCTGGCTGGAGGGATGGATGGATGGATGGATGGCTGGATGGATGGATGGCTGGATGGATTGCTGGCTGGAGGAATGGATGGATTAATGAATGGCTGGACGGATGGCTGGATTTATGGAAGGCTGGATGGATGGCTGGCTGGAGGGATGGATGGATGGCTGGCTGAATGGATGGTTAGATCGATGGATGGCTGGATGGACGGCTTGCTGGAGGAATGGAGTCATGGATGGATGGCCGGATGGACGGCTGGATGGAAGGATGGCTGGATGCATGGCTGGCTGGAGGGATGGATTGATGGATGGTTGTCTGGATGGCTGGCTGGATGGATGGATGGCTCGATGGATGGCTGGCTGGAGGGATGGATGGATGGATGGATGGATGGATGGCTGGATGGATGGCTGGATGGAGGGATGGCTGGATGGTTGGCTGGCTGGAGGAATGGATGGATGGCTGGATGGATGGCTGGATGGAGGGATGGCTGGATGGATGGCTGGCTGGAGGGATGGATGGATGGATTATTGGCTGGATGGATGGCTGGATGGAGGGATGGCTGGATGGGTGGCTGGCTGGAGGGATGGATGGATGAATGGATGGCTGGATGGATGGCTGGCTGGAGGGATGGATGGATGGATGGATGGCTGGATGGATGGCTGGATGGATGGCTGGATGGATAGTTGGCTGGAGGAATGGATGGATTAATGAATGGCTGGACGGATGGCTGGATGGATGGAAGGCTGGATGGATGGCTCGCTGGAGGGATGGATGGATGGCTGGCTGAATGGATGGCTAGATCGATGGATGGCTGGATGGATGGCTGGCTGGAGGAATGGAGTCATGGATGGATGGCCGGATGGACGGCTGGATGGAAGGACGGCTGGATGCATGGCTGGCTGGAGGGATGGATTGATGGATGGTTGGCTGGATGGCTGGCTGGATGGATGGATGGCTCGATGGATGGCTGGCTGGAGGGATGGATAGATAGATGGCTGGATGGATGGCTGGATGGAGTGATGGCTGGATGTTTGGCTGGCTGGAGGGATGGATGGATGGCTGGATGGAGGGATGGCTGGATGGATGGCTGGCTGGAGGGATGGATGGAAGGATTATTGGCTGGATGGATGGCTGGATGGAGGGATGGCTGGATGGATGGCTGTATGGAGGGATGGCTGGATGGAAGGCTGGCTGGATGGATGGATGGCTGGATGGATGGATGGATGGACGGATGGATGGAGGGATGGCTGGATGGATATCTGGCTGGAGGGATGGTTGGATGGATGGATGGCTGGAGGGATGGATGGATGGATGGATGGCTGGATGGATGGCTGGATGGAGGAATGGTTGGATGGATGAATTGCTGGAGGGATGGATGGATGGATGGCTGGATGGATGGCTGGATGGATGGACGGCTGGATGGGCGATTGGCTGGAGGGATGGATGGATGGCTGGCTGGATGGATGGCTGGCTGGAGGGATGGATGGATGGATGGATGGATGGCTGGATGGATGGCTGGATGGATGGATGGCTGGATGGATGGATGGCTGGAGTGATGGATGGATGGATGGTTCGATGGATGGCTGGTTGGATGGATGGCAGGATGGATGGCTGGCTGGAGGGATTGAAGGATGGATGGGTGGCTGGATGGACGGCAGGATGGATGGCTGGATGGACGGATAGATGGATGGATGGCTGGATGGATGGCTGGATGGATGGATGGATGGATGGATGGCTGGATGGATGGCTGGATGGATGGATGGCTGGATGGATGGCTGGCTGGAGGGATAGATGGATGGATGGCTGGCTGGAGGGATGGCTGGATGGATGGCTGGTTGGATGGCTGGATAGATGGATGGCTGGATGGCTGGCTGGCTTGAGAGATGGATGGATGGATGGGTGGCTGGGTGGATGGCTGGATGGATGGATGTCCGGATGGTTGGCTGGCTGGAGTGATGGATGGATGGATGGATGGCTGGACTGATGTCTGGATGGATGGATGGCTGGATGGATGGCTGGCTGGAGGGATGGATGGATGGATGGCTGGGTGGCTGGCTGGATGGATGGATGGCTGGATGGATGACTGGCTGGAGGGATGGATGGATGGATGGCTGGATGGATGGCTGGATGGATGGCTGGATGGATTGTTTGCTGGAGGAATGGATGGATTAATGAATGGCAGGACGGATGTCTGGATGGATGGAAGGCTGGATGGATGGCTGGCTGGAGGGATGGATGGATGGATGGCTGAATGGATGGCTAGATCGAAGGATGGTTGGATGGATGGCTGGCTGGAGGAATGGAGTCATGGATGGTTGGCCGGATGGACGGCTGGATGGAAGGTTGGCTGGATGCATGGCTGGCTGGAGGGATGGATTGATGGATGGATGGCTGGATGGCTGGCTGGATGGATGGATGGCTCGATGGATGGCTGGCTGGAGGGATGGATGGATGGATGGCTGGATGGATGGCTGGATGGAGGGATGGCTGGATGGTTGGCTGGCTGGAGGGATGAATGGATGGCTGGATTGATGGCTGGATGGTGGGGTGGCTGGATGGATGGCTGGCTGGAGGGATGAATGGATGGATTATTGGCTGGATGGATGGCTGGATGGAGGGATGGCTGTATGGGTGGATGGCTGGAGGGATGGATGGATGGCTGGATGGACGGCTGGATGGAGGGATGGCTGGCTGGATGGCTGGCTGGAGGGATGGATGGATGGATTGATGCCTGGATGGATGGCTGGATGGAGGGATGGCTGGATGGATGGCTGGCTGGAGGGATGGATGGATGGATGAATGGCCGAATGGATGGCTGGATGGATGGCTGGCTGGAGGGATGGAAGGATGGGTGGAAGGCTGGATGGACGGCTGGATGGAAGGCTGGATGTCTGGATGGCTGGCTGGATGGATGGATGGCTGGTTGGCTGGATGGATGGATGGAAGGCTGGATGGATGGATGGATGGACGGATGGATGGAGGGATGGATGGATGGATGGATGGCTGGATGGATGGCAGGATGGATGGATGGCTGGATGGATGGATGGCTGGATGGATGGCTGGCTGGAGGGATGGATGGATGGATGGATGCATGGATGAATGGCTGGCTGGATGGATGGATGGCTGGATGGATGGCTGGATGGATGGCTGGATGGATGGATGGACGGATGGATGGATGGCTGGATGGATGGCGGGATGGAAGGATGGCTGGATGGATGGCTGGCTGGAGGGATGGATGGATGGATGGCTGGCTGGAGGGATGGATGGATGGATGGCTGGATGGATGGATGGATAAATGGATGGCTGGATGGCTGGCTGGCTGGAGAGATGGATGGATGGATGGGTGGCTGAATGGATGGCTGGATGGATGGATGTCCGGATGGATGGCTGGCTGGAGGGATAGATGGTTGGATGGATGGCTGGATGGATGTCTGGATGGATGGATGGCTGGATGGATGGCTGGCTGGAGGGATGGATGGATGGATGGATGGCTGGATGGATGGCTGGCTGGAGGGATGGATGGATGGATGGATGGCTGGTTGGATGGCTGGATGGATGGCTGGATGGATTGCTGGCTGGAGGAATGGATGGATTAATGAATGGCTGGACGGATGGCTGGATGGATGGAAGGCTGGATGGATGGCAGGCTGGAGGGATGGATGGATGGCTGGCGGAATGGATGGTTAGATCGATGGATGGCTGGATGGACGGCTTGCTGGAGGAATGGAGTCATGGATGGATGGCCGGATGGACGGCTGGATGGAAGGATGGCTGGATGCATGGCTGGCTGGAGGGATGGATTGATGGATGGTTGTCTGGATGGCTGGCTGGATGGATGGATGGCTCGATGGATGGCTGGCTGGAGGGATGGATGGATGGATGGATGGATGGATGGCTGGATGGATGGCTGGATGGAGGGATGGCTGGATGGTTGGCTGGCTGGAGGAATGGATGGATGGCTGGATGGATGGCTGGATGGAGGGATGGCTGGATGGATGGCTGGCTGGAGGGATGGATGGATGGATTATTGGCTGGATGGATGGCTGGATGGAGGGATGGCTGGATGGGTGGCTGGCTGGAGGGATGGATGGATGGCTGGATGGATGGCTGGATGGAGGGATGACTGGCTGGAGTGACGGATGGATGGATGGCTGGATGGATGGCTGTATGGAGGGATGGCTGGATGGAAGGCTGGATGGATGCATGGCTGGATGGATGGATGGATGGACGGATGGATGGAGGGATGGCTGGATGGATATCTGGCTGGAGGGATGGATGGATGGATGGATGGCTGGATGGATGGCTGGATGGAGGAATGGTTGGATGGATGGATTGCTGGAGGGATGGATGGCTGGATGGATGGCTGGATGGATGGCTGGATGGATGGACGGCTGGATGGGCGATTGGCTGGAGGGATGGATGGATGGATGGCTGGATGGATGGCTGGCTGGAGGGATGGATGGATGGATGGATGGATGGATGGCTGGATGGATGGCTGGATGGATGGATGGCTGGATGGATGGATGGCTGGATGGATGGCTGGATGGAGGAATGGTTGGATAGATGGATTGCTGGAGGGATGGATGGCTGGATGGATGGCTGGTTGGATGGCTGGATGGATGGACGGCTGGATGGGCGATTGGCTGGAGGGATGGATGGATGGATGGCTGGATGGATGGCTGGCTGGAGGGATGGATGGATGGATGGATGGATGGCTGGATGGATGGCTGGATGGATTGGTGGATGGCTGGATGGATGGATGGCTGGAGTGATGGATGGGTGGATGGTTCGATGGATGGCTGGTTGAATGGATGGCTGGATGGATGGCTGGCTGGAGGGATTGAAGGATGGATGGATGGCTGGATGGATGGCTGGATGGATGGCTGGATGGACGGATGGATGGATGGATGGCTGGATGGATGGCTGGATGGATGGATGGATGGATGGATGGCTGGCTGGAGGGATAGATGGATGGATGGCTGGCTGGAGGGATGGCTGGATGGATGGCTGGCTGGATGGCTGGATAGATGGATGGCTGGATGGCTGGCTGGCTGGAGAGATGGATGGATGGATGGGTGGCTGGGTGGATGGCTGGATGGATGGATGTCCGGATGGTTGGCTGGCTGGAGGGATGGATGGATGGCTGGATGGATGTCTGGATGGATGGATGGCTGGATGGATGGCTGGCTGGAGGGATGGGTGGATGGATGGATTGCTGGATGGATGGCTGGATGGATGGATGGCTGGATGGATGGCTGGCTGGAGGGATGGATGGATGGATGGCTGGATGGATGGCTGGATGGATGGCTGGATGGATTGTTTGCTGGAGGAATGGATGGATTAATGAATGGCTGGACGGATGGCTGGATGGATGGAAGGCTGGATGGATGGCTGGCTGGAGGGATGGATGGATGGATGGCTGAATGGATGGCTAGATCGATGGGTGGTTGGATGGACGGCTGGATGGAGGAATGGTTGGATGGATGGATTGCTGGAGGGATGGATGGCTGGATGGATGGCTGGATGGATGGACGGCTGGATGGGCGATTGGCTGGAGGGATGGATGGATGGATGGCTGGATGGATGGCTGGATGGATGGATGGCTGGATGGATGGATGGCTGGAGTGATGGATGGGTGGATGGTTCGATGGATGGCTGGTTGAATGGATGGCTGGATGGATGGCTGGCTGGAGGGATTGAAGGATGGATGGATGGCTGCATGGATGGCTGGATGGATGGCTGGATGGACGGATGGATGGATGGATGGCTGGATGGATGGCTGGATGGATGGATGGATGGATGGGTGGCTGGCTGGAGTGATAGATGGATGGATGGCTGGCTGGAGGGATGGCTGGATGGATGGCTGGCTGGATGGCTGGATAGATGGATGGCTGGATGGCTGGCTGGCTGGAGAGCTGGATGGATGGATGGGTGGCTGGATGGATGGCTGGATGGATGGCTGGATGGATTGTTTGCTGGAGGAATGGATGGATTAATGAATGGCTGGACGGATGGCTGGATGGATGGAAGGCTGGATGGATGGCTGGCTGGAGGGATGGATGGATGGATGGCTGAATGGATGGCTAGATCGATGGGTGGTTGGATGGATGGCTGGCTGGAGGAATGGAGTCATGGATGGATGGCCGGATGGACGGCTGGATGGAAGGATGGCTGGATGCATGGCTGGCTGGAGGGATGGATTGATGGATGGATGGCTGGATGGCTGGCTGGGTTGATGCATGGCTCGATGGATGGCTGGCTGGACGGATGGATGGATGGATGGCTGGTTGGATGGCTGGATGGAGGGATGGCTGGATGGTTGGCTGGCTGGAGGGATGGATGGATGGCTGGATTGATGGCTGGATGGTGGGGTGGCTGGATGAATGGCTGGCTGGAGGGATGGATGGATGGATTATTGGCTGGATGGATGGCTGGATGGAGGGATGGCTGTATGGGTGGCTGGCTGGAGGGATGGATGGATGGCTGGATGGACGGCTGGATGGAGGGATGGCTGGCTGGATGGATGACTGGATGGATGGCTGGAAGAATGGATGGCTGAATGTATGGCTGGCTGGAGAGATGGATGAATGGTTGGATGGCTGGATGGATGGTTGGATGGAGGGATGGCTGGATGGATGACTGGATGGAGGGATGGATGGATGGATGGATGGCTGGATGGGTGGCTGTATGGATGGATGGCTGGATGGATGGCTGGCTGGATGGAAGGATGGATGGAAGGCTGGATGGACGGCTGGATGAATGGCTGGATGTCTGGATGGCTGGCTGGATGGATGGATGGCTGGTTGGCTGGATGGATGGATGGAAGGCTGGAGGGATGGATGGATGGATGGCTGGCCGGAGGGATGGATGGATGGATGGCTGGATGGATGGCTGGATAGATGGATGGCTGGATGGCTGGCTGGCTGGAGAGATGGAGGGATGGAGGGGTGGCTGGATGGATGTCTGGATGGATGGATGGCTGGATGGATGGCTGGCTGGAGGGATGGATGGATGGATGACTGGATGGATGGCTGGAAGAATGGATGGCTGAATGTATGGCTGGCTGGAGAGATGGATGAATGGTTGGATGGCTGGATGGATGGTTGGATGGAGGGATGGCTGGATGGATGACTGGCTGGAGGGATGAATGGATGGATGGATGGCTGGATGGGTGGCTGTATGGATGGATGGCTGGATGGATGGCTGGCTGGAGGGAAGGATGGATGGATGGATGGCTGGATCGATGGCTGGATGGATGGTTTGCTGGATGGATGGCTGGCTGGAGGGACGGATGGATGGCTGGATGGATGGTTGGATGGATGGATGGCTGGATGGATGGCTGGCAGGAGGGATGGATGGATGGATGGATGGCTGGATGGATGGCTGGATGGATGGATGGCTGGATGGATGGCTGGCTCGAGGGATGAATGAATGTATGTCTGGATGGATGGATGGCCGAATGGATGTCTGGCTGATGGGATGGATGGATGGATGGATAACTAAATGGATGGCTGGATGGATGGATGGCTGGATTGATGGTTCGCTGGAGGGATGGATGAATGGATAGATGGCTGGATGGATGGCGGGATGGCTGGTTGGCTGGATGGGTGGCTGGCTGGGCGGATGGATTGATGGATGGATGGCTGGATGGATGGCTGGATGGATGGATGAATGGATGGCTGGCCGGCTGGAGGTATGGATGGATGGATGAATGGCTGGATGGATGGCTGGATGGAGAGACGGATGAATGCATGGATGGCTGGATGGATGGCTGGATGGACGGATGGCTGGATTGATAGCTGGCGGGAGGAATGAATGGATGGATGGCTGGATGGATGGCTGGATGGATGACTGGCTGGATGAATGGCTTGCTGGAGGGATGGATGGATGGAGGGATGGATGGATGGTTGGCTGGCTGGAGGAATGGATGGATGGCTGGATGGATGGCTGGATGGAGGGATGGCTGGATGGATGGCTGGCTGGAGGGATGGATGGATGGATTATTGGCTGGATGGATGGCTGGATGGAGGGATGGCTGGATGGGTGGCTGGCTGGAGGGATGGATGGATGGCTGGATGGATGGCTGGATGGAGGGATGACTGTCTGGAGTGACGGATGGATGGATGGCTGGATGGATGGCTGTATGGAGGGATGGCTGGATGGATGGATGGCTGGATGGATGGATGGATGGACGGATGGATGGAGGGATGGCTGGATGGATATCTGGCTGGAGGGATGGATGGATGGATGGATGGCTGGATCGACGGCTGGATGGAGGAATGGTTGGATGGATGGATTGCTGGAGGGATGGATGGCTGGATGGATGGCTGGATGGATGGCTGGATGGATGGGCGGCTGGATGGGCGATTGGCTGGAGGGATGTATGGATGGATGGCTGGATGGATGGCTGGCTGGAGGGATGGATGGATGGATGGATGGATGGATGGCTGGATGGATGGCTGGATGGATGGATGGCTGGATGGATGGATGGCTGGAGTGATGGATGGGTGGATGGTTCGATGGATGGCTGGTTGAATGGATGGCTGGATGGATGGCTGGCTGGAGGGATTGAAGAATGGATGGATGGCTGGATGGATGGCTGGATGGATGGCTGGATGGACGGATGGATGGATGGCTGACTGGATGGATGGCTGGATGGATGGATGGATGGATGGATGGCTGGCTGGAGGGATAGATGGATGGATGGCTGGCTGGAGGGATGGCTGGATGGATGGCTGGCTGGATGGCTGGACAGATGGATGGCTGGATGGCTGGCTGGCTGGAGAGATGGATGGATGGATGGGTGGCTGGGTGGATGGCTGGATGGATGGATGTCCGGATCGTTGGCTGGCTGGAGGGATGGATGGATGGCTGGATGGACGGCTGGATGGAGGGATGGCTGGCTGGATGGCTGGCTGGAGGGATGGATGGATGGATGGATGGCTGGATGGATGGCTGGATGGAGGGATGGCTGGATGGATGGCTGGCTGGAGAGATGGATGGATGGATGAATGGCCGAATGGATGGCTGGATGGATGGCTGGCTGGAGGGATGGAAGGATGGATGGAAGGCTGGATGGACGGCTGGATGGATGGCTGGATGTCTGGATGGCTGGCTGGATGGATGGATGGCTGGTTGGCTGGATGGATGGATGGAAGGCTGGATGGAAGAATGGATGGACGGATGGATGGAGGGATGGATGGATGGATGGATGGCTGGAGGGATGGCTGGATGGATGGATGGCTGGATGGATGGATGGCTGGATGGATGGCTGGCTGGAGGGATGGATGGATGGATGGATGCATGGATGAATGGCTGGCTGGATGGATGGATGGATGGCTGGATGGATGGCTGGATGGATGGCTGGATGGATGGATGGACGGATGGATGGATGGCTGGATGGATGGCGGGATGGATGGATGGCTGGATGGATGGCTGGCTGGAGGGATGGATGGATGGATGGCTGGCTGGAGGGATGGATGGATGGATGGCTGGATGGATGGCTGGATAAATGGATGGCTGGATGGCTGGCTGGCTGGAGAGATGGATGGATGGATGGGTGGCTGAATGGATGGCTGGATGGATGGATGTCCGGATGGATGGCTGGCTGGAGGGATAGATGGTTGGATGGATGGCTGGATGGATGTCTGGATGGATGGATGGCTGGATGGATGGCTGGCTGGTGGGATGGATGGATGTATGGATGGCTGGATGGATGGCTGGCTGGAGGGATGGATGGATGGGTGGATGGCTGGATGGATGGCTGGATGGATGGCTGGATGGATTGCTGGCTGGAGGAATGGATGGATTAATGAATGGCTGGACGGATGGCTGGATGGATGGAAGGCTGGATGGATGGCTGGCTGGAGGGATGGATGGATGGCTGGCTGAATGGATGGCTAGATCGATGGATGGCTGGATGGATGGCTTGCTGGAGGAATGGAGTCATGGATGGATGGCCGGATGGACGGCTGGATGGAAGGATGGCTGGATGCATGGCTGGCTGGAGGGATGGATTGATGGATGGTTGTCTGGATGGCTGGCTGGATGGATGGATGGCTCGATGGATGGCTGGCTGGAGGGATGGATGGATGGATGGGTGGATGGCTGGATGGATGGCTGGATGGAGGGATGGCTGGATGGTTGGCTGGCTGGAGGAATGGATGGATGGCTGGATGGATGGCTGGGTGGAGGGATGGCTGGATGGATGGCTGGCTGGAGGGATGGATGGATGGATTATTGGCTGGATGGATGGCCGGATGGAGGGATGGCTGGATGGTTGGCTGGCTGGAGGGATGGATGGATGGCTGGATGGATGGCTGGAAGGAGGGATGACTGGCTGGAGTGACGGATAGATGGATGGCTGGATGGATGGCTGTATGGAGGGATGGCTGGATGGAAGGCTGGATGGATGGATGGCTGGATGGATGGATGGATGGACGGATGGATGGAGGGATGGCTGGATGGATATCTGGCTGGAGGGATGGATGGATGGATGGATGGATGGCTGGATGGATGGCTCGATGGAGGAATGGTTGGATGGATGGATTGCTGGAGGTATGGATGGCTGGATGGATGGCTGGATGGATGGCTGGATGGATGGACGGCTGGATGGGCGATTGGCTGGAGGGATGGATGGATGGATGGCTGGATGGATGGCTGGCTGGAGGGATGGATGGATGGATGGATGGATGGATGGATGGATGGATGGCTGGATGGATGGCTGGATGGATGGATGGCTGGATGGATGGATGGCTGGAGTGATGGATGGGTGGATGGTTCGATGGATGGCTGGTTGAATGGATGGCTGGATGGATGGCTGGCTGGAGGGATTGAAGGATGGATGGGTGGCTGGATGGATGGCTGGATGGATGGCTGGATGGACGGATGGATGGATGGCTGGATGGATGGCTGGATGGATGGATGGATGGATGGATGGCTGGCTGGAGGGATAGATGGATGGATGGATGGCTGGAGGGATGGCTGGATGAATGGCTGGCTGGATGGCTGGATAGATGGATGGCTGGATGGCTGGCTGGCTGGAGAGATGGATGGATGGATGGGTGGCTGGGTGGATGGCTGGATGGATGGATGTCCGGATGGTTGGCTGGCTGGAGGGATGGATGGATGGCTGGAAGGATGTCTGGATGGATGGATGGCTGGATGGATGGCTGGCTGGAGGGATGGATGGATGGATGGATGGCTGGATGGATGGCTGGATGGATGGATGGCTGGATGGATGGCTGGCTGGAGGGATGGATGGATGGATGGCTGGATGGATGGCTGGATGGATGGCTGGATGGATTGTTTGCTGGAGGAATGGATGGATTAATGAATGGCTGGACGGATGGCTGGATGGATGGAAGGCTGGATGGATGGCTGGCTGGAGGGATGGATGGATGGATGGCTGAATGGATGGCTAGATCGATGGATGGTTGGATGGATGGCTGGCTGGAGGAATGGAGTCATGGATGGATGGCCGGATGGACGGCTGGATGGAAGGATGGCTGGATGCATGGCTGGCTGGAGGGATGGATTGATGGATGGATGGCTGGATGGATGGCTGGATGGCTGGCTGGGTTGATGGATGGCTCGATGGATGGCTGCCGGGACGGATGGATGGATGGATGGCTGGATGTATGGCTGGATGGATGGCTGGATGGAGGGATGGCTGGATGGTTGGCTGGCTGCAGGGATGGATGGATGGCTGGATTGATGGCTGGATGGTGGGGTGGCTGGATGGATGGCTCGCTGGAGGGATGGATGAATGGATTATTGGCTGGATGGATGGCTGGATGGAGGGATGGCTGTATGGGTGGCTGGCTGGAGGGATGGATGGATGGCTGGATGGACGGCTGGATGGAGGGATGGCTGTCTGGATGGATGACTGGATGGATGGCTGGAAGAATGGATGGCTGAATGTATGGCTGGCTGGAGAGATGGATGAATGGTTGGATGGCTGGATGGATGGTTGGATGGAGGGATGGCTGGATGGATGACTGGCTGGAGGGATGGATGGATGGATGGATGGCTGGATGGGTGGCTGTATGGATGAATGGCTGGATGGATGGCTGGCTGGAGGGAAGCATGGATGGATGGATGGCTGGCTGGAGGGATGGAATGATGGATGGAAGGCTGGATGGACGGCTGGATGGATGGCTGGATGTCTGGATGGCTAGCTGGATGGATGGATGGCTGGTTGGCTGGATGGATGCATGGAAGGCTGGATGGATGGATGGATGGACGGATGGATGGAGGGATGGATGGATGGATGGATGGCTGGATGGATGGCTGGATGGCTGGATGGATGGATGGCTGGATGGATGGCTGGCTGGAGGGATGGATGGATGGATGGATGCATGGATGAATGGCTGGCAGGATGGATGGATGGATGGCTGGATGGATGGCTGGATGGATGGCTGGATGGATGGATGGACGGATGGATGGATGGCTGGATGGATGGCGGGATGGATGGATGGCTGGATGGATGGCTGGCTCGAGGGATGGATGGATGGATGGCTAGCTGGATGGATGGATGGCTGGTTGGCTGGATGGATGCATGGAAGGCTGGATGGATGGATGGATGGACGGATGGATGGAGGGATGGATGGATGGATGGATGGCTGGATGGATGGCTGGATGGCTGGATGGATGGATGGCTGGATGGATGGCTGGCTGGAGGGATGGATGGATGGATGGATGCATGGATGAATGGCTGGCAGGATGGATGGATGGATGGCTGGATGGATGGCTGGATGGATGGCTGGATGGATGGATGGACGGATGGATGGATGGCTGGATGGATGGCGGGATGGATGGATGGCTGGATGGATGGCTGGCTCGAGGGATGGATGGATGGATGGATGACTGGATGGATGGCTGGAAGAATGGATGGCTGAATGTATGGCTGGCTGGAGAGATGGATGAATGGTTGGATGGCTGGATGGATGGTTGGATGGAGGGGTGGCTGGATGGATGACTGGCTGGAGGGATGAATGGATGGATGGATGGCTGGATGGGTGGCTGTATGGATGGATGGCTGGATGGATGGCTGGCTGGAGGGAAGGATGGATGGATGGATGGCTGGATCGATGGCTGGATGGATGGTTGGCTGGATGGATGGCTGGCTGGAGGGACGGATGGATGGCTGGATGGATGGTTGGATGGATGGATGGCTGGATGGATGGCTGGCAGGAGGGATGGATGGATGGATGGATGGCTGGATGGATGGCTGGATGAAAGGATGGCTGGATGGATGGCTGGCTGGAGGGATGGATGGCTGGATGGAAGGATGGCTGGAGTGATGGATGGGTGGATGGTTCGTTGGATGGCTGGTTGAATGGATGGCTGGATGGATGGCTGGCTGGAGGGATTGAAGGATGGATGGGTGGCTGGATGGATGGCTGGATGGATGGCTGGATGGACGGATGGATGGATGGATGGCTGGATGGATGGCTGGATGGATGGATGGATGGATGGATGGCTGGCTGGAGGGATAGATGGATGGATGGCTGTCTGGAGGGATGGCTGGATGAATGGCTGGCTGGATGGCTGGATAGATGGATGGCTGGATGGCTGGCTGGCTGGAGAGATGGATGGATGGATGGGTGGCTGGGTTGATGGCTGGATGGATGGATGTCCGGATGGTTGGCTGGCTGGAGGGAAGGATGGATGGCTGGATGGATGTCTGGATGGATGGATGGCTGGATGGATGGCTGGCTGGAGGGATGGATGGATGGATGGATGGCTGGATGGATGGCTGGATGGATGGATGGCTGGATGGATGGCTGGCTGGAGGGATGGATGGATGGATGGCTGGATGGATGGCTGGATGGATGGCTGGATGGATTGTTTGCTGGAGGAATGGATGGATTAATGAATGGCTGGACGGATGGCTGGATGGATGGAAGGCTGGATGGATGGCTGGCTGGAGGGATGGATGGATGGATGGCTGAATGGATGGCTAGATCGATGGATGGTTGGATGGATGGCTGGCTGGAGGAATGGAGTCATGGATGGATGGCCGGATGGACGGCTGGATGGAAGGATGGCTGGATGCATGGCTGGCTGGAGGGATGGATTGATGGATGGATGGCTGGATGGCTGGCTGGGTTGATGGATGGCTCGATGGATGGCTGGCTGGACGGATGGATGGAGGGATGGCTGGATGGATGGCTGGATGTAGGGATGGCTGGATGGTTGGCTGGCTGGAGGGATGGATGGATGGCTGGATTGATGGCTGGATGGTGGGGTGGCTGGATGGATGGCTCGCTGGAGGGATGGATGGATGGATTTTTGGCTGGATGGATGGCTGGATGGAGGGATGGCTGTATGGGTGGCTGGCTGGAGGGATGGATGGATGGCTGGATGGACGGCTGGATGGAGGGATGGCTGGCTGGATGGATGACTGGATGGATGGCTGGAAGAATGGACGGCTGAATGTATGGCTGGCTGGAGAGATGGATGAATGGTTGGATGGCTGGATGGATGGTTGGATGGAGGGATGGCTGGATGGATGACTGGCTGGAGGGAAGGATGGATGGATGGATGGCTGGATGGGTGGCTGTATGGATGAATGGCTGGATGGATGGCTGGCTGGAGGGAAGCATGGATGGATGGATGGCTGGCTGGAGGGATGGAAGGATGGATGGAAGGCTGGATGGACGGCTGGATGGATGGCTGGATGTCTGGATGGCTGGCTGGATGGATGGATGGCTGGTTGGCTGGATGGATGGATGGAAGGCTGGATGGATGGACGGATGGATGGAGGGATGGATGGATGGCTGGATGGCTGGATGGATGGATGGCTGGATGGATGGCTGGCTGGAGGGATGGATGGATGGATGGATGGATGGCTGGATGGATGGCTGGATGGATGGATGGACGGATGGATGGATGGCTGGATGGATGGCGGGATGGATGGATGGCTGGATGGATGGCTGGCTGGAGGGATGGATGGATGGATGGCTGGATGGATGGCTGGATAAATGGATGGCTGGATGGCTGGCTGGCTGAAGAGATGGAGGGATGGAGGGGTGGCTGGATGGATGTCTTGATGGATGGATGGCTGGATGGATGGCTGGCTGGAGGGATGGATGGATGGATGGATGACTGGATGGATGGCTGGAAGAATGGATGGCTGAATGTATGGCTGGCTGGAGAGATGGATGAATGGTAGGATGGCTGGATGGATGGTTGGATGGAGGGATGGCTGGATGGATGACTGGCTGGAGGGATGAATGGATGGATGGATGGATGTCTGGATGGATGGAAGGCTGGATGGATGGCTGGCTGGAGGGATGGATGGATGGATGGCTGAATGGATGGCTAGATCGATGGATGGTTGGATGGATGGCTGGCTGGAGGAATGGAGTCATGGATGGATGGCCGGATGGACGGCTGGATGGAAGGATGGCTGGATGCATGGCTGGCTGGAGGGATGGATTGATGGATGGATGGCTGGATGGCTGGCTGGGTTGATGGATGGCTCGATGGATGGCTGGCTGGACGGATGGATGGATGGATGGCTGGATGGATGGCTGGATGTAGGGATGGCTGGATGGTTGGCTGGCTGGAGGGATGGATGGATGGCTGGATTGATGGCTGGATGGTGGGGTGGCTGGATGGATGGCTCGCTGGAGGGATGGATGGATGGATTATTGGCTGGATGGATGGCTGGATGGAGGGATGGCTGTATGGGTGGCTGGCTGGAGGGATGGATGGATGGCTGGATGGACGGCAGGATGGAGGGATGGCTGGCTGGATGGATGACTGGATGGATGGCTGGAAGAATGGATGGCTGAATGTATGGCTGGCTGGAGAGATGGATGAATGGTTGGATGGCTGGATGGATGGTTGGATGGAGGGATGGCTGGATGGATGACTGGCTGGAGGGAAGGATGGATGGATGGATGGCTGGATGGGTGGCTGTATGGATGAATGGCTGGATGGATGGCTGGCTGGAGGGAAGCATGGATGGATGGATGGCTGGCTGGAGGGATGGAAGGATGGATGGAAGGCTGGATGGACGGCTGGATGGATGGCTGGATGTCTGGATGGCTGGCTGGATGGATGGATGGCTGGTTGGCTGGATGGATGGATGGAAGGCTGGATGGATGGATGGATGGACGGATGGATGGAGGGATGGATGGATGGATGGATGGATGGCTGGATGGATGGCTGGATGGCTGGATGGATGGATGGCTGGATGGATGGCTGGCTGGAGGGATGGATGGATGGATGGATGCATGGATGAATGGCTGGCTGGATGGATGGATGGATTGGTGGATGGATGGCTGGATGGATGGCTGGATGGATGGATGGACGGATGGATGGATGGCTGGATGGATGGCGGGATGGATGGATGGCTGGATGGATGGCTGGCTGGAGGGATGGATGGATGGCTGGCTGGAGGGATGGATGGATGGATGGCTGGATGGATGGCTGGATAGATGGATGGCTGGATGGCTGGCTGGCTGGAGAGATGGAGGGATGGAGGGGTGGCTGGATGGATGTCTTGATGGATGGATGGCAGGATGGATGGCTGGCTGGAGCGATGGATGGATGGATGGATGACTGAATGGATGGCTGGAATAATGGATGGCTGAATGTATGGCTGGCTGGAGAGATGGATGAATGGTTGGATGGCTGGATGGATGGTTGGATGGAGGGATGGCTGGATGGATGACTGGCTGGAGGGATGAATGGATGGATGGATGGATGTCCGGATGGATGGCTTGATGGAGGAATGGCTGGATGGATGGCTGGCTGGAGGGATGGATGGCTGGATGGATGGCTGGCTGGAGGGAAGGATGGATGGATGGATGGCTGGATCGATGGCTGGATGGATGGTTGGCTGGATGGATGGCTGGCTGGAGGGAAGGATGGATGGATGGATGGCTGGATCGATGGCTGGATGGATGGTTGGCTGGATGGATGGCTGGCTGGAGGGTTCGGATGGATGGCTGGATGGATGGTTGGATGGATGGATGGCTGGATGGATGGCTGGCAGGAGGGATGGATGGATGGATGGATGGCTGGATGGATGGCTGGATGGATGGATGGCTGGATGGATGGCTGGCTGGAGGGATGGATGAATGTATGTCTGGATGGATGGATGGCCGAATCGATGTCTGGCTGATGGGATGGATGGATGGATGGATGGCTAAATGGATGGCTGGATGGATGGATGGCTGGATGGATGGTTCGCTGGAGGGATGGATGAATGGATAGATGGCTGGATGGATGGCGGGATGGCTGGTTGGCTGGATGGGTGGCTGGCTGGGCGGATGGATTGATGGATGGATGGCTGGATGGATGGCTGGATGGATGGATGAATGGATGGCTGGCCGGCTGGAGGTATGGATGGATGGATGAATGGCTGGATGGATGGCTGGATGGAGAGATGGATGAATGCATGGATGGCTGGATGGATGTCTGGATGGACGGATGGCTGGATTGATGGCTGGCGGGAGGGATGAATGGATGGATGGCTGGATGGATGGCTGGATGGATGGATGGCTGGATGGATGTCTTGCTGGAGGGATGGATGGATGGAGGGATGGATGGATGGTTGGCTGGCTGGAGGAATGGATGGATGGCTGGATGGATGGCTGGATGGAGGGATGGCTGGATGGATGGCTGGCTGGAGGGATGGATGGATGGATTATTGGCTGGATGGATGGCTGGATGGAGGGATGGCTGGATGGGTGGCTGGCTGGAGGGATGGATGGATGGCTGGATGGATGGCTGGATGGAGGGATTACTGGCTGGAGTGACGGATGGATGGATGGCTGGATGGATGGCTGTATGGAGGGATGGCTGGATGGAAGGCTGGATGGATGGATGGCTGGATGGCTGGATTGATGGCTGGATGGTGGGGTGGCTGGATGGATGGCTGGCTGGAGGGATGGATGGATGGCTGGATGGACGGCTGGATGGAGGGATGGCTGTCTGGATGGATGACTGGATGGATGGCTGGAAGAATGGATGGCTGAATGTATGGCTGGCTGGAGAGATGGATGAATGGTTGGATGGCTGGATGGATGGTTGGATGGAGGGATGGCTGGATGGATGACTGGCTGGAGGGATGGATGGATGGATGGATGGCTGGATGGGTGGCTGTATAGATGAATGGCTGGATGGATGGCTGGCTGGAGGGAAGCATGGATGGATGGATGGCTGGCTGGAGGGATGGAATGATGGATGGAAGGCTGGATGGACGGCTGGATGGATGGCTGGATGTCTGGATGGCTGGCTGGATGGATGGATGGCTGGTTGGCTGGATGGATGCATGGAAGGCTGGATGGATGGATGGATGGACGGATGGATGGAGGGATGGATGGATGGATGGATGGCTGGATGGATGGCTGGATGGCTGGATGGCTGGATGGCTGGATGGATGGCTGCCTGGAGGGATGGATGGATGGATGGATGCATGGATGAATGGCTGGCAGGATGGATGGATGGATGGCTGGATGGATGGCTGGATGGATGGCTGGATGGATGGATGGACGGATGGATGGATGGCTGGATGGATGGCGGGATGGATGGATGGCTGGATGGATGGCTGGCTCGAGGGATGGATGGATGGATGGATGACTGGATGGATGGCTGGAAGAATGGATGGCTGATTGTATGGCTGGCTGGAGAGATGGATGAATGGTTGGATGGCTGGATGGATGGTTGGATGGGGGGGTGGCTGGATGGATGACTGGCTGGAGGGATGAATGGATGGATGGATGGCTGGATGGGTGGCTGTATGGATGGATGGCTGGATGGATGGCTGGCTGGAGGGAAGGATGGATGGATGGATGGCTGGATCGATGGCTGGATGGATGGTTGGCTGGATGGATGGCTGGCTGGAGGGACGGATGGATGGCTGGATGGATGGTTGGATGGATGGATGGCTGGATGGATGGCTGGCAGGAGGGATGGATGGATGGATGGATGGCTGGATGGATGGCTGGATGAATGGATGGCTGGATGGATGGCTGGCTGGAGGGATGGATGGCTGGATGGAAGGATGGCTGGAGTGATGGATGGGTGGATGGTTCGTTGGATGGCTGGTTGAATGGATGGCTGGATGGATGGCTGGCTGGAGGGATTGAAGGATGGATGGGTGGCTGGATGGATGGCTGGATGGATGGCTGGATGGACGGATGGATGGATGGATGGCTGGATGGATGGCTGGATGGATGGATGGATGGATGGATGGCTGGCTGGAGGGATAGATGGATGGATGGCTGGCTGGAGGGATGGCTGGATGAATGGCTGGCTGGATGGCTGGATAGATGGATGGCTGGATGGCTGGCTGGCTGGAGAGATGGATGGATGGATGGGTGGCTGGGTGGATGGCTGGATGGATGGATGTCCGGATGGTTGGCTGGCTGGAGGGAAGGATGGATGGCTGGATGGATGTCTGGATGGATGGATGGCTGGATGGATGGCTGGCTGGAGGGATGGATGGATGGATGGATGGCTGGATGGATGGCTGGATGGATGGATGGCTGGATGGATGGCTGGCTGGAGGGATGGATGGATGGATGGCTGGATGGATGGCTGGATGGATGGCTGGATGGATTGTTTGCTGGAGGAATGGATGGATTAATGAATGGCTGGACGGATGGCTGGATGGATGGAAGGCTGGATGGATGGCTGGCTGGAGGGATGGATGGATGGATGGCTGAATGGATGGCTAGATCGATGGATGGTTGGATGGATGGCTGGCTGGAGGAATGGAGTCATGGATGGATGGCCGGATGGACGGCTGGATGGAAGGATGGCTGGATGCATGGCTGGCTGGAGGGATGGATTGATGGATGGATGGCTGGATGGCTGGCTGGGTTGATGGATGGCTCGATGGATGGCTGGCTGGACGGATGGATGGAGGGATGGCTGGATGGATGGCTGGATGTAGGGATGGCTGGATGGTTGGCTGGCTGGAGGGATGGATGGATGGCTGGATTGATGGCTGGATGGTGGGGTGGCTGGATGGATGGCTCGCTGGAGGGATGGATGGATGGATTTTTGGCTGGATGGATGGCTGGATGGAGGGATGGCTGTATGGGTGGCTGGCTGGAGGGATGGATGGATGGCTGGATGGACGGCTGGATGGAGGGATGGCTGGCTGGATGGATGACTGGATGGATGGCTGGAAGAATGGATGGCTGAATGTATGGCTGGCTGGAGAGATGGATGAATGGTTGGATGGCTGGATGGATGGTTGGATGGAGGGATGGCTGGATGGATGACTGGCTGGAGGGAAGGATGGATGGATGGATGGCTGGATGGGTGGCTGTATGGATGAATGGCTGGATGGATGGCTGGCTGGAGGGAAGCATGGATGGATGGATGGCTGGCTGGAGGGATGGAAGGATGGATGGAAGGCTGGATGGACGGCTGGATGGATGGCTGGATGTCTGGATGGCTGGCTGGATGGATGGATGGCTGGTTGGCTGGATGGATGGATGGAAGGCTGGATGGATGGACGGATGGATGGAGGGATGGATGGATGGCTGGATGGCTGGATGGATGGATGGCTGGATGGATGGCTGGCTGGAGGGATGGATGGATGGATGGATGGATGGCTGGATGGATGGCTGGGTGGATGGATGGACGGATGGATGGATGGCTGGATGGATGGCGGGATGGATGGATGGCTGGATGGATGGCTGGCTGAAGGGATGGATGGATGGATGGCTGGATGGATGGCTGGATAGATGGATGGCTGGATGGCTGGCTGGCTGAAGAGATGGAGGGATGGAGGGGTGGCTGGATGGATGTCTTGATGGATGGATGGCTGGATGGATCGCTGGCTGGAGGGATGGATGGATGGATGGATGACTGGATGGATGGCTGGAAGAATGGATGGCTGAATGTATGGCTGGCTGGAGAGATGGATGAATGGTAGGATGGCTGGATGGATGGTTGGATGGAGGGATGGCTGGATGGATGACTGGCTGGAGGGATGAATGGATGGATGGATGGATGTCTGGATGGATGGAAGGCTGGATGGATGGCTGGCTGGAGGGATGGATGGATGGATGGCTGAATGGATGGCTAGATCGATGGATGGTTGGATGGATGGCTGGCTGGAGGAATGGAGTCATGGATGGATGGCCGGATGGACGGCTGGATGGAAGGATGGCTGGATGCATGGCTGGCTGGAGGGATGGATTGATGGATGGATGGCTGGATGGCTGGCTGGGTTGATGGATGGCTCGATGGATGGCTGGCTGGACGGATGGATGGATGGATGGCTGGATGGATGGCTGGATGTAGGGATGGCTGGATGGTTGGCTGGCTGGAGGGATGGATGGATGGCTGGATTGATGGCTGGATGGTGGGGTGGCTGGATGGATGGCTCGCTGGAGGGATGGATGGATGGATTATTGGCTGGATGGATGGCTGGATGGAGGGATGGCTGTATGGGTGGCTGGCTGGAGGGATGGATGGATGGCTGGATGGACGGCAGGATGGAGGGATGGCTGGCTGGATGGATGACTGGATGGATGGCTGGAAGAATGGATGGCTGAATGTATGGCTGGCTGGAGAGATGGATGAATGGTTGGATGGCTGGATGGATGGTTGGATGGAGGGATGGCTGGATGGATGACTGGCTGGTGGGAAGGATGGATGGATGGATGGCTGGATGGGTGGCTGTATGGATGAATGGCTGGATGGATGGCTGGCTGGAGGGAAGCATGGATGGATGGATGGCTGGCTGGAGGGATGGAAGGATGGATGGAAGGCTGGATGGACGGCAGGATGGATGGCTGGATGTCTGGATGGCTGGCTGGATGGATGGATGGCTGGTTGGCTGGATGGATGGATGGAAGGCTGGATGGATGGATGGATGGATGGATGGATGGAGGGATGGATGGATGGATGGATGGATGGCTGGATGGATGGCTGGATGGCTGGATGGATGGATGGCTGGATGGATGGCTGGCTGGAGGGATGGATGGATGGATGGATGCATGGATGAATGGCTGGCTGGATGGATGGATGGATTGGTGGATGGATGGCTGGATGGATGGCTGGATGGATGGATGGACGGATGGATGGATGGCTGGATGGATGGCGGGATGGATGGATGGCTGGATGGATGGCTGGCTGGAGGGATGGATGGATGGCTGGCTGGAGGGATGGATGGATGGATGGCTGGATGGATGGCTGGATAGATGGATGGCTGGATGGCTGGCTGGCTGGAGAGATGGAGGGATGGAGGGGTGGCTGGATGGATGTCTTGATGGATGGATGGCTGGATGGATGGCTGGCTGGAGGGATGGATGGATGGATGGATGACTGAATGGATGGCTGGAAGAATGGATGGCTGAATGTATGGCTGGCTGGAGAGATGGATGAATGGTTGGATGGCTGGATGGATGGTTGGATGGAGGGATGGCTGTATGGATGACTGGCTGGAGGGATGAATGGATGGATGGATGGATGTCTGGATGGATGGCTTGATGGAGGAATGGCTGGATGGATGGCTGGCTGGAGGGATGGATGGCTGGATGGATGGCTGGCTGGAGGGAAGGATGGATGGATGGATGGCTGGATCGATGGCTGGATGGATGGTTGGCTGGATGGATGGCTGGCTGGAGGGAAGGATGGATGGATGGATGGCTGGATCGATGGCTGGATGGATGGTTGGCTGGATGGATGGCTGGCTGGAGGGTTCGGATGGATGGCTGGATGGATGGTTGGATGGATGGATGGCTGGATGGATGGCTGGCAGGAGGGATGGATGGATGGATGGATGGCTGGATGGATGGCTGGATGGATGGATGGCTGGATGGATGGCTGGCTGGAGGGATGGATGAATGTATGTCTGGATGGATGGATGGCCGAATCGATGTCTGGCTGATGGGATGGATGGATGGATGGATGGCTAAATGGATGGCTGGATGGATGGATGGCTGGATGGATGGTTCGCTGGAGGGATGGATGAATGGATAGATGGCTGGATGGATGGCGGGATGGCTGGTTGGCTGGATGGGTGGCTGGCTGGGCGGATGGATTGATGGATGGATGGCTGGATGGATGGCTGGATGGATGGATGAATGGATGGCTGGCCGGCTGGAGGTATGGATGGATGGATGAATGGCTGGATGGATGGCTGGATGGAGAGATGGATGAATGCATGGATGGCTGGATGGATGTCAGGATGGACGGATGGCTGGATTGATGGCTGGCGGGCGGGATGAATGGATGGATGGCTGGATGGATGGCTGGATGGATGGATGGCTGGATGAATGTCTTGCTGGAGGGATGGATGGATGGAGGGATGGATGGATGGTTGGCTGGCTGGAGGAATGGATGGATGGCTGGATGGATGGCTGGATGGAGGGATGGCTGGATGGATGGCTGGCTGGAGGGATGGATGGATGGATTATTGGCTGGATGGATGGCTGGATGGAGGGATGGCTGGATGGGTGGCTGGCTGGAGGGATGGATGGATGGCTGGATGGATGGCTGGATGGAGGGATTACTGGCTGGAGTGACGGATGGATGGATGGCTGGATGGATGGCTGTATGGAGGGATGGCTGGATGGAAGGCTGGATGGATGGATGGCTGGATGGATGGATGGATGGACGGATGGATGGAGGGATGGCTGGATGGATATCTGGCTGGAGGGATGGATGGATGGATGGATGGCAGGATGGATGGCTGGATGGAGGAATGGTTGGATGGATGGATTGCTGGACGGATGGATGGCTGGATGGATGGCTGGATGGATGGCTGGATGGATGGGCGGCTGGATGGGCGATTGGCTGGAGGGATGGATGGATGGATGGCTGGATGGATGGCTGGCTGGAGGGATGGATGGATGGATGGATGGATGGATGGCTGGATGGATGGCTGGATGGATGGATGGCTGGATGGATGGATGGCTGGAGTGATGGATGGGTGGATGGTTCGATGGATGGCTGGTTGAATGGATGGCTGGTTGGATGACTGGCTGTAGGGATTGATGGATGGATGGATGGCTGGATGGATGGCTGGATGGATGGCTGGATGGACGGATGGATGGATGGATGGCTGGATGGATGGCTGGATGGATGGATGGATGGATGGATGGCTGGCTGGAGGGATAGATGGATGGAAAGCTGGCTGGAGGGATGGCTGGATGGATGGCTGGCTGGATGGCTGGATAGATGGATGGCTGGATGGCTGGCTGGCTGGAGAGATGGATGGATGGATGGGTGGCTGGGTGGATGGCTGGATGGATGGATGGCTGGTTGTCTGGATGGATGCATGGAAGGCTGGATGGATGGATGGATGGACGGATGGATGGAGGGATGGATGGATGGATGGATGGCTGGATGGATGGCTGGATGGCTGGATGGATGGATGGCTGGATGGATGGCTGGCTGGAGGGATGGATGGATGGATGGATGCATGGATGAATGGCTGGCAGGATGGATGGATGGATGGCTGGATGGATGGCTGGATGGATGGCTGGATGGATGGATGGACGGATGGATGGATGGCTGGATGGATGGCGGGATGGATGGATGGCTGGATGGATGGCTGGCTCGAGGGATGGATGGATGGATGGATGACTGGATGGATGGCTGGAAGAATGGATGGCTGATTGTATGGCTGGCTGGAGAGATGGATGAATGGTTGGATGGCTGGATGGATGGTTGGATGGGGGGGTGGCTGGATGGATGACTGGCTGGAGGGATGAATGGATGGATGGATGGCTGGATGGGTGGCTGTATGGATGGATGGCTGGATGGATGGCTGGCTGGAGGGAAGGATGGATGGATGGATGGCTGGATCGATGGCTGGATGGATGGTTGGCTGGATGGATGGCTGGCTGGAGGGACGGATGGATGGCTGGATGGATGGTTGGATGGATGGATGGCTGGATGGATGGCTGGCAGGAGGGATGGATGGATGGATGGATGGCTGGATGGATGGCTGGATGAATGGATGGCTGGATGGATGGCTGGCTGGAGGGATGGATGGCTGGATGGAAGGATGGCTGGAGTGATGGATGGGTGGATGGTTCGTTGGATGGCTGGTTGAATGGATGGCTGGATGGATGGCTGGCTGGAGGGATTGAAGGATGGATGGGTGGCTGGAGTGATGGATGGGTGGATGGTTCGTTGGATGGCTGGTTGAATGGATGGCTGGATGGATGGCTGGCTGGAGGGATTGAAGGATGGATGGGTGGCTGGATGGATGGCTGGATGGATGGCTGGATGGACGGATGGATGGATGGATGGCTGGATGGATGGCTGGATGGATGGATGGATGGATGGATGGCTGGCTGGAGGGATAGATGGATGGATGGCTGGCTGGAGGGATGGCTGGATGAATGGCTGGCTGGATGGCTGGATAGATGGATGGCTGGATGGCTGGCTGGCTGGAGAGATGGATGGATGGATGGGTGGCTGGGTGGATGGCTGGATGGATGGATGTCCGGATGGTTGGCTGGCTGGAGGGAAGGATGGATGGCTGGATGGATGTCTGGATGGATGGATGGCTGGATGGATGGCTGGCTGGAGGGATGGATGGATGGATGGATGGCTGGATGGATGGCTGGATGGATGGATGGCTGGATGGATGGCTGGCTGGAGGGATGGATGGATGGATGGCTGGATGGATGGCTGGATGGATGGCTGGATGGATTGTTTGCTGGAGGAATGGATGGATTAATGAATGGCTGGACGGATGGCTGGATGGATGGAAGGCTGGATGGATGGCTGGCTGGAGGGATGGATGGATGGATGGCTGAATGGATGGCTAGATCGATGGATGGTTGGATGGATGGCTGGCTGGAGGAATGGAGTCATGGATGGATGGCCGGATGGACGGCTGGATGGAAGGATGGCTGGATGCATGGCTGGCTGGAGGGATGGATTGATGGATGGATGGCTGGATGGCTGGCTGGGTTGATGGATGGCTCGATGGATGGCTGGCTGGACGGATGGATGGAGGGATGGCTGGATGGATGGCTGGATGTAGGGATGGCTGGATGGTTGGCTGGCTGGAGGGATGGATGGATGGCTGGATTGATGGCTGGATGGTGGGGTGGCTGGATGGATGGCTCGCTGGAGGGATGGATGGATGGATTTTTGGCTGGATGGATGGCTGGATGGAGGGATGGCTGTATGGGTGGCTGGCTGGAGGGATGGATGGATGGCTGGATGGACGGCTGGATGGAGGGATGGCTGGCTGGATGGATGACTGGATGGATGGCTGGAAGAATGGATGGCTGAATGTATGGCTGGCTGGAGAGATGGATGAATGGTTGGATGGCTGGATGGATGGTTGGATGGAGGGATGGCTGGATGGATGACTGGCTGGAGGGAAGGATGGATGGATGGATGGCTGGATGGGTGGCTGTATGGATGAATGGCTGGATGGATGGCTGGCTGGAGGGAAGCATGGATGGATGGATGGCTGGCTGGAGGGATGGAAGGATGGATGGAAGGCTGGATGGACGGCTGGATGGATGGCTGGATGTCTGGATGGCTGGCTGGATGGATGGATGGCTGGTTGGCTGGATGGATGGATGGAAGGCTGGATGGATGGACGGATGGATGGAGGGATGGATGGATGGCTGGATGGCTGGATGGATGGATGGCTGGATGGATGGCTGGCTGGAGGGATGGATGGATGGATGGATGGATGGCTGGATGGATGGCTGGGTGGATGGATGGACGGATGGATGGATGGCTGGATGGATGGCGGGATGGATGGATGGCTGGATGGATGGCTGGCTGAAGGGATGGATGGATGGATGGCTGGATGGATGGCTGGATAGATGGATGGCTGGATGGCTGGCTGGCTGAAGAGATGGAGGGATGGAGGGGTGGCTGGATGGATGTCTTGATGGATGGATGGCTGGATGGATCGCTGGCTGGAGGGATGGATGGATGGATGGATGACTGGATGGATGGCTGGAAGAATGGATGGCTGAATGTATGGCTGGCTGGAGAGATGGATGAATGGTAGGATGGCTGGATGGATGGTTGGATGGAGGGATGGCTGGATGGATGACTGGCTGGAGGGATGAATGGATGGATGGATGGATGTCTGGATGGATGGAAGGCTGGATGGATGGCTGGCTGGAGGGATGGATGGATGGATGGCTGAATGGATGGCTAGATCGATGGATGGTTGGATGGATGGCTGGCTGGAGGAATGGAGTCATGGATGGATGGCCGGATGGACGGCTGGATGGAAGGATGGCTGGATGCATGGCTGGCTGGAGGGATGGATTGATGGATGGATGGCTGGATGGCTGGCTGGGTTGATGGATGGCTCGATGGATGGCTGGCTGGACGGATGGATGGATGGATGGCTGGATGGATGGCTGGATGTAGGGATGGCTGGATGGTTGGCTGGCTGGAGGGATGGATGGATGGCTGGATTGATGGCTGGATGGTGGGGTGGCTGGATGGATGGCTCGCTGGAGGGATGGATGGATGGATTATTGGCTGGATGGATGGCTGGATGGAGGGATGGCTGTATGGGTGGCTGGCTGGAGGGATGGATGGATGGCTGGATGGACGGCAGGATGGAGGGATGGCTGGCTGGATGGATGACTGGATGGATGGCTGGAAGAATGGATGGCTGAATGTATGGCTGGCTGGAGAGATGGATGAATGGTTGGATGGCTGGATGGATGGTTGGATGGAGGGATGGCTGGATGGATGACTGGCTGGTGGGAAGGATGGATGGATGGATGGCTGGATGGGTGGCTGTATGGATGAATGGCTGGATGGATGGCTGGCTGGAGGGAAGCATGGATGGATGGATGGCTGGCTGGAGGGATGGAAGGATGGATGGAAGGCTGGATGGACGGCAGGATGGATGGCTGGATGTCTGGATGGCTGGCTGGATGGATGGATGGCTGGTTGGCTGGATGGATGGATGGAAGGCTGGATGGATGGATGGATGGATGGATGGATGGAGGGATGGATGGATGGATGGATGGATGGCTGGATGGATGGCTGGATGGCTGGATGGATGGATGGCTGGATGGATGGCTGGCTGGAGGGATGGATGGATGGATGGATGCATGGATGAATGGCTGGCTGGATGGATGGATGGATTGGTGGATGGATGGCTGGATGGATGGCTGGATGGATGGATGGACGGATGGATGGATGGCTGGATGGATGGCGGGATGGATGGATGGCTGGATGGATGGCTGGCTGGAGGGATGGATGGATGGCTGGCTGGAGGGATGGATGGATGGATGGCTGGATGGATGGCTGGATAGATGGATGGCTGGATGGCTGGCTGGCTGGAGAGATGGAGGGATGGAGGGGTGGCTGGATGGATGTCTTGATGGATGGATGGCTGGATGGATGGCTGGCTGGAGGGATGGATGGATGGATGGATGACTGAATGGATGGCTGGAAGAATGGATGGCTGAATGTATGGCTGGCTGGAGAGATGGATGAATGGTTGGATGGCTGGATGGATGGTTGGATGGAGGGATGGCTGTATGGATGACTGGCTGGAGGGATGAATGGATGGATGGATGGATGTCTGGATGGATGGCTTGATGGAGGAATGGCTGGATGGATGGCTGGCTGGAGGGATGGATGGCTGGATGGATGGCTGGCTGGAGGGAAGGATGGATGGATGGATGGCTGGATCGATGGCTGGATGGATGGTTGGCTGGATGGATGGCTGGCTGGAGGGAAGGATGGATGGATGGATGGCTGGATCGATGGCTGGATGGATGGTTGGCTGGATGGATGGCTGGCTGGAGGGTTCGGATGGATGGCTGGATGGATGGTTGGATGGATGGATGGCTGGATGGATGGCTGGCAGGAGGGATGGATGGATGGATGGATGGCTGGATGGATGGCTGGATGGATGGATGGCTGGATGGATGGCTGGCTGGAGGGATGGATGAATGTATGTCTGGATGGATGGATGGCCGAATCGATGTCTGGCTGATGGGATGGATGGATGGATGGATGGCTAAATGGATGGCTGGATGGATGGATGGCTGGATGGATGGTTCGCTGGAGGGATGGATGAATGGATAGATGGCTGGATGGATGGCGGGATGGCTGGTTGGCTGGATGGGTGGCTGGCTGGGCGGATGGATTGATGGATGGATGGCTGGATGGATGGCTGGATGGATGGATGAATGGATGGCTGGCCGGCTGGAGGTATGGATGGATGGATGAATGGCTGGATGGATGGCTGGATGGAGAGATGGATGAATGCATGGATGGCTGGATGGATGTCAGGATGGACGGATGGCTGGATTGATGGCTGGCGGGCGGGATGAATGGATGGATGGCTGGATGGATGGCTGGATGGATGGATGGCTGGATGAATGTCTTGCTGGAGGGATGGATGGATGGAGGGATGGATGGATGGTTGGCTGGCTGGAGGAATGGATGGATGGCTGGATGGATGGCTGGATGGAGGGATGGCTGGATGGATGGCTGGCTGGAGGGATGGATGGATGGATTATTGGCTGGATGGATGGCTGGATGGAGGGATGGCTGGATGGGTGGCTGGCTGGAGGGATGGATGGATGGCTGGATGGATGGCTGGATGGAGGGATTACTGGCTGGAGTGACGGATGGATGGATGGCTGGATGGATGGCTGTATGGAGGGATGGCTGGATGGAAGGCTGGATGGATGGATGGCTGGATGGATGGATGGATGGACGGATGGATGGAGGGATGGCTGGATGGATATCTGGCTGGAGGGATGGATGGATGGATGGATGGCAGGATGGATGGCTGGATGGAGGAATGGTTGGATGGATGGATTGCTGGACGGATGGATGGCTGGATGGATGGCTGGATGGATGGCTGGATGGATGGGCGGCTGGATGGGCGATTGGCTGGAGGGATGGATGGATGGATGGCTGGATGGATGGCTGGCTGGAGGGATGGATGGATGGATGGATGGATGGATGGCTGGATGGATGGCTGGATGGATGGATGGCTGGATGGATGGATGGCTGGAGTGATGGATGGGTGGATGGTTCGATGGATGGCTGGTTGAATGGATGGCTGGTTGGATGACTGGCTGTAGGGATTGATGGATGGATGGATGGCTGGATGGATGGCTGGATGGATGGCTGGATGGACGGATGGATGGATGGATGGCTGGATGGATGGCTGGATGGATGGATGGATGGATGGATGGCTGGCTGGAGGGATAGATGGATGGAAAGCTGGCTGGAGGGATGGCTGGATGGATGGCTGGCTGGATGGCTGGATAGATGGATGGCTGGATGGCTGGCTGGCTGGAGAGATGGATGGATGGATGGGTGGCTGGGTGGATGGCTGGATGGATGGATGGCTGGTTGTCTGGATGGATGCATGGAAGGCTGGATGGATGGATGGATGGACGGATGGATGGAGGGATGGATGGATGGATGGATGGCTGGATGGATGGCTGGATGGCTGGATGGATGGATGGCTGGATGGATGGCTGGCTGGAGGGATGGATGGATGGATGGATGCATGGATGAATGGCTGGCAGGATGGATGGATGGATGGCTGGATGGATGGCTGGATGGATGGCTGGATGGATGGATGGACGGATGGATGGATGGCTGGATGGATGGCGGGATGGATGGATGGCTGGATGGATGGCTGGCTCGAGGGATGGATGGATGGATGGATGACTGGATGGATGGCTGGAAGAATGGATGGCTGATTGTATGGCTGGCTGGAGAGATGGATGAATGGTTGGATGGCTGGATGGATGGTTGGATGGGGGGGTGGCTGGATGGATGACTGGCTGGAGGGATGAATGGATGGATGGATGGCTGGATGGGTGGCTGTATGGATGGATGGCTGGATGGATGGCTGGCTGGAGGGAAGGATGGATGGATGGATGGCTGGATCGATGGCTGGATGGATGGTTGGCTGGATGGATGGCTGGCTGGAGGGACGGATGGATGGCTGGATGGATGGTTGGATGGATGGATGGCTGGATGGATGGCTGGCAGGAGGGATGGATGGATGGATGGATGGCTGGATGGATGGCTGGATGAATGGATGGCTGGATGGATGGCTGGCTGGAGGGATGGATGGCTGGATGGAAGGATGGCTGGAGTGATGGATGGGTGGATGGTTCGTTGGATGGCTGGTTGAATGGATGGCTGGATGGATGGCTGGCTGGAGGGATTGAAGGATGGATGGGTGGCTGGATGGATGGCTGGATGGATGGCTGGATGGACGGATGGATGGATGGATGGCTGGATGGATGGCTGGATGGATGGATGGATGGATGGGTGGCTGGCTGGAGGGATAGATGGATGGATGGCTGGCTGGAGGGATGGCTGGATGAATGGCTGGCTGGATGGCTGGATAGATGGATGGCTGGATGGCTGGCTGGCTGGAGAGATGGATGGATGGATGGGTGGCTGGGTGGATGGCTGGATGGATGGATGTCCGGATGGTTGGCTGGCTGGAGGGAAGGATGGATGGCTGGATGGATGTCTGGATGGATGGATGGCTGGATGGATGGCTGGCTGGAGGGATGGATGGATGGATGGATGGCTGGATAGATGGCTGGATGGATGGATGGCTGGATGGATGGCTGGTTGGAGGGATGGATGGATGGATGGATGGCTGGATGGATGGCTGGATGGATGGCTGGATGGATTGTTTGCTGGAGGAATGGATGGATTAATGAATGGCTGGACGGATGGCTGGATGGATGGAAGGCTGGATGGATGGCTGGCTGGAGGGATGGATGGATGGATGGCTGAATGGATGGCTAGATCGATGGATGGTTGGATGGATGGCTGGCTGGAGGAATGGAGTCATGGATGGATGGCCGGATGGACGGCTGGATGGAAGGATGGCTGGATGCATGGCTGGCTGGAGGGATGGATTGATGGATGGATGGCTGGATGGCTGGCTGGGTTGATGGATGGCTCGATGGATGGCTGGCTGGACGGATGGATGGAGGGATGGCTGGATGGATGGCTGGATGTAGGGATGGCTGGATGGTTGGCTGGCTGGAGGGATGGATGGATGGCTGGATTGATGGCTGGATGGTGGGGTGGCTGGATGGATGGCTCGCTGGAGGGATGGATGGATGGATTTTTGGCTGGATGGATGGCTGGATGGAGGGATGGCTGTATGGGTGGCTGGCTGGAGGGATGGATGGATGGCTGGATGGACGGCTGGATGGAGGGATGGCTGGCTGGATGGATGACTGGATGGATGGCTGGAAGAATGGATGGCTGAATGTATGGCTGGCTGGAGAGATGGATGAATGGTTGGATGGCTGGATGGATGGTTGGATGGAGGGATGGCTGGATGGATGACTGGCTGGAGGGAAGGATGGATGGATGGATGGCTGGATGGGTGGCTGTATGGATGAATGGCTGGATGGATGGCTGGCTGGAGGGAAGCATGGATGGATGGATGGCTGGCTGGAGGGATGGAAGGATGGATGGAAGGCTGGATGGACGGCTGGATGGATGGCTGGATGTCTGGATGGCTGGCTGGATGGATGGATGGCTGGTTGGCTGGATGGATGGATGGAAGGCTGGATGGATGGACGGATGGATGGAGGGATGGATGGATGGCTGGATGGCTGGATGGATGGATGGCTGGATGGATGGCTGGCTGGAGGGATGGATGGATGGATGGATGGATGGCTGGATGGATGGCTGGGTGGATGGATGGACGGATGGATGGATGGCTGGATGGATGGCGGGATGGATGGATGGCTGGATGGATGGCTGGCTGAAGGGATGGATGGATGGATGGCTGGATGGATGGCTGGATAGATGGATGGCTGGATGGCTGGCTGGCTGAAGAGATGGAGGGATGGAGGGGTGGCTGGATGGATGTCTTGATGGATGGATGGCTGGATGGATGGCTGGCTGGAGGGATGGATGGATGGATGGATGACTGGATGGATGGCTGGAAGAATGGATGGCTGAATGTATGGCTGGCTGGAGAGATGGATGAATGGTAGGATGGCTGGATGGATGGTTGGATGGAGGGATGGCTGGATGGATGACTGGCTGGAGGGATGAATGGATGGATGGATGGATGTCTGGATGGATGGAAGGCTGGATGGATGGCTGGCTGGAGGGATGGATGGATGGATGGCTGAATGGATGGCTAGATCGATGGATGGTTGGATGGATGGCTGGCTGGAGGAATGGAGTCATGGATGGATGGCCGGATGGACGGCTGGATGGAAGGATGGCTGGATGCATGGCTGGCTGGAGGGATGGATTGATGGATGGATGGCTGGATGGCTGGCTGGGTTGATGGATGGCTCGATGGATGGCTGGCTGGACGGATGGATGGATGGATGGCTGGATGGATGGCTGGATGTAGGGATGGCTGGATGGTTGGCTGGCTGGAGGGATGGATGGATGGCTGGATGGATGGCGGGATGGCTGGTTGGCTGGATGGGTGGCTGGCTGGGCGGATGGATTGATGGATGGATGGCTGGATGGATGGCTGGATGGATGGATGAATGGATGGCTGGCCGGCTGGAGGTATGGATGGATGGATGAATGGCTGGATGGATGGCTGGATGGAGAGATGGATGAATGCATGGATGGCTGGATGGATGTCAGGATGGACGGATGGCTGGATTGATGGCTGGCGGGCGGGATGAATGGATGGATGGCTGGATGGATGGCTGGATGGATGGATGGCTGGATGAATGTCTTGCTGGAGGGATGGATGGATGGAGGGATGGATGGATGGTTGGCTGGCTGGAGGAATGGATGGATGGCTGGATGGATGGCTGGATGGAGGGATGGCTGGATGGATGGCTGGCTGGAGGGATGGATGGATGGATTATTGGCTGGATGGATGGCTGGATGGAGGGATGGCTGGATGGGTGGCTGGCTGGAGGGATGGATGGATGGCTGGATGGATGGCTGGATGGAGGGATTACTGGCTGGAGTGACGGATGGATGGATGGCTGGATGGATGGCTGTATGGAGGGATGGCTGGATGGAAGGCTGGATGGATGGATGGCTGGATGGATGGATGGACGGATGGATGGAGGGATGGCTGGATGGATATCTGGCTGGAGGGATGGATGGATGGATGGATGGCAGGATGGATGGCTGGATGGAGGAATGGTTGGATGGATGGATTGCTGGACGGATGGATGGCTGGATGGATGGCTGGATGGATGGCTGGATGGATGGGCGGCTGGATGGGCGATTGGCTGGAGGGATGGATGGATGGATGGCTGGATGGATGGCTGGCTGGAGGGATGGATGGATGGATGGATGGATGGATGGCTGGATGGATGGCTGGATGGATGGATGGCTGGATGGATGGATGGCTGGAGTGATGGATGGGTGGATGGTTCGATGGATGGCTGGTTGAATGGATGGCTGGTTGGATGACTGGCTGTAGGGATTGAAGGATGGATGGATGGCTGGATGGATGGCTGGATGGATGGCTGGATGGACGGATGGATGGATGGATGGCTGGATGGATGGCTGGATGGATGGATGGATGGATGGATGGCTGGCTGGAGGGATAGATGGATGGAAAGCTGGCTGGAGGGATGGCTGGATGGATGGCTGGCTGGATGGCTGGATAGATGGATGGCTGGATGGCTGGCTGGCTGGAGAGATGGATGGATGGATGGGTGGCTGGGTGGATGGCTGGATGGATGGATGTCCGGATGGTTGGCTGGCTGGAGGGATGGATGGATGGCTGGATGGATGTCTGGATCGATGGATGGCTGGATGGATGGCTGGCTGGAGGGATGGATGGATGGATGGATGGCTGGATGGATGGCTGGATGGATGGATGGCTGGATGGATGGCTGGCTGGAGGGATGGATGGATGGATGGCTGGATGGATGGCTGGATGGATGGCTGGATGGATTGTTTGCTGGAGGAATGGATGGATTAATGAATGGCTGGACGGATGGCTGGATGGATGGAAGGCTGGATGGATGGCTGGCTGGATGGATGGATGGATGGATGGCTGAATGGATGGCTAGATCGATGGATGGTTGGATGGATGGCTGGCTGGAGGAATGGAGTCATGGATGGATTGCCGGATGGACGGCTGGATGGAAGTATGGCTGGATGCATGGCTGGCTGGAGGGATGGATTGATGGATGGATGGCTGGATGGCTGGCTGGGTTGATGGATGGCTCGATGGATGGCTGGCTGGACGGATGGATGGATGGATGGCTGGATGGATGGCTGGATGGAGGGATGGCTGGATGGTTGGCTGGCTGGAGGGATGGATGGATGGCTGGATTGATGGCTGGATGGTGGGGAGGCTGGATGGATGGCTGGCTGGAGGGATGGATGGATGGATTATTGGCTGGATGGATGGCTGGATGGAGGGATGGCTGTATGGGTGGCTGGCTGGAGGGATGGATGGATGGCTGGATGGACGGCTGGATGGAGGGATGGCTGGCTGGATGGATGACTGGATGGATGGATGGAAGAATGGATGGCTGAATGTATGGCTGACTGGAGAGATGGATGAATGGTTGGATGGCTGGATGGATGGTTGGATGGCGGGATGGCTGGATGGATGACTGGCTGGAGGGATGGATGGATGGATGGATGGCTGGATGGGTGGCTGTATGGATGGATGGCTGGATGGATGGCTGGCTGGAGGGAAGGATGGATGGATGGATGGCTGGCTGGAGGGATGGAAGGATGGATGGAAGGCTGGATGGACGGCTGGATGGATGGCTGGATGTCTGGATGGCTGGCTGGATGGATGGATGGCTGGTTGGCTGGATGGATGGATGGAAGGCTGGATGGATGGATGGATGGACGGATGGATGGACGGATGGATGGATGGATGGATGGCTGGATGGATGGCTGGATGGATGGATGGCTGGATGGATGGATGGCTGGATGGATGGCTGGCTGGAGGGATGGATGGATGGATGGATGCATGGATGAATGGCTGGCTGGATGGATGGATGGATGGCTGGATGGATGGCTGGATGGATGGCTGGATGGATGGATGGACGGATGGAAGGATGGCTGGATGGATGGAGGGATGGATGGATGGCTGGATGGATGGCTGGCTGTAGGGATGGATGGATGGATGGCTGGCTGGAGGGATGGATGGATGGATGGCTGGATGGATGGCTGGATAGATGGATGGCTGGTTGGCTGGCTGGCTGGAGAGATGGAGGGATGGAGGGGTGGCTGGATGGATGTCTGGATGGATGGGTGGCTGGATGGATGGCTGGCTGGAGGAATGGATGAATGGATGGATGACTGGATGGATGGCTGGAAGAATGGATGGCTGGATGGATGACTGGCTGGAGGGATGAATGGATGGATGGATGGCTGGATGGGTGGCTGTATGGATGGTTGGCTGGATGGATGGTTCGCTGGAGGGATGGATGAATGGATAGATGGCTGGATGGATGGCGGGATGGCTGGTTGGCTGGATGGGTGGCTGGCTGGGCGGATGGATTGATGGATGGATGGCTGGATGGATGGCTGGATGGATGGATGAATGGATGGCTGGCCGGCTGGAGGTATGGATGGATGGATGAATGGCTGGGTGGATGGCTGGATGGAGAGATGGATGAATGTATGGATGGCTGGATGGATGGCTGGATGGACGGATGGCTGGATTGATGGCTGACTGGAGTGATGAATGGATGGATGGCTGGATGGATGGCTGGATGGATGGATGGCTGGATGAATGGCTTGCTGGAGGGATGGATGGATGGATGTATGGCTGGATGGATGGCTTGATGGATGGATGGCTGGATGATTGGCTTGCTGGAGGGATGGATGGATGGATGGATGGCTGGATGGATGGCTGGATGGATGGATCGCTGGATGGATGGCTGGATGGATGGATGGATGGATAGCTGGATGGATGGATGGCTGGATGGATGGATGGCTGGATGGCTGGAAGGCTGGATGGATGGATTGCTGGATGGCTGGCTGGATGGATGGATGGATGGATGGATGGCTGGATGGATGGCTGGGTGGAGGGATGGCTGGATGGATGGCTGGCTGGAGTGACGGATGGATGGATGGCTGGATGGATGGCTATATGGAGGGATGGCTGGATGGAAGGCTGGCCGGATGGATGGATGGCTGGATGGATGGATGGATGGATGGACGGATGGATGGAGGGATGGCTGGATGGATGGCTGGCTGGAGGGATGGATGGATGGATGGATGGCTGGATGGATGGATGGCTGGAGGGATGTATTAATGGGTGGATGGATGGCTGGATGGATGGCTGGCTGGGCGGATGGATTGATGGATGGATGGCTGGATGGATGGCTGGATGGATGGATGGATGGATTGCTGTCTGGCTGGAGGAATGGATGGATTAATGAATGGCTGGACGGATGGCTGGATGGATGGAAGGCTGGATGGATGGCTGGCTGGAGGGATGGATGGATGGCTGAATGGATGGCTAGATCGATGGGTGGTTGGATGGAGGGCTGGCTGGAGGAATGGAGTCATGGATGGATGGCCGGATGGACGGCTGGATGGAGGAATGGTTGGATGGATGGATTGCTGGAGGGATGGATGGCTGGATGGATGGCTGGATGGATGGACGGCTGGATGGGCGATTGGCTGGAGGGATGGATGGATGGATGGCTGGATGGATGGCTGGATGGATGGATGGCTGGATGGATGGATGGCTGGAGTGATGGATGGGTGGATGGTTCGATGGATGGCTGGTTGAATGGATGGCTGGATGGATGGCTGGCTGGAGGGATTGAAGGATGGATGGATGGCTGCATGGATGGCTGGATGGATGGCTGGATGGACGGATGGATGGATGGATGGCTGGATGGATGGCTGGATGGATGGATGGATGGATGGATGGCTGGCTGGAGTGATAGATGGATGGATGGCTGGCTGGAGGGATGGCTGGATGGATGGCTGGCTGGATGGCTGGATAGATGGATGGCTGGATGGCTGGCTGGCTGGAGAGCTGGATGGATGGATGGGTGGCTGGATGGATGGCTGGATGGATGGCTGGATGGATTGTTTGCTGGAGGAATGGATGGATTAATGAATGGCTGGACGGATGGCTGGATGGATGGAAGGCTGGATGGATGGCTGGCTGGAGGGATGGATGGATGGATGGCTGAATGGATGGCTAGATCGATGGGTGGTTGGATGGATGGCTGGCTGGAGGAATGGAGTCATGGATGGATGGCCGGATGGACGGCTGGATGGAAGGATGGCTGGATGCATGGCTGGCTGGAGGGATGGATTGATGGATGGATGGCTGGATGGCTGGCTGGGTTGATGCATGGCTCGATGGATGGCTGGCTGGACGGATGGATGGATGGATGGCTGGTTGGATGGCTGGATGGAGGGATGGCTGGATGGTTGGCTGGCTGGAGGGATGGATGGATGGCTAGATTGATGGCTGGATGGTGGGGTGGCTGGATGAATGGCTGGCTGGAGGGATGGATGGATGGATTATTGGCTGGATGGATGGCTGGATGGAGGGATGGCTGTATGGGTGGCTGGTTGGAGGGATGGATGGATGGCTGGATGGACGGCTGGATGGAGGGATGGCTGGCTGGATGGATGACTGGATGGATGGCTGGAAGAATGGATGGCTGAATGTATGGCTGGCTGGAGAGATGGATGAATGGTTGGATGGCTGGATGGATGGTTGGATGGAGGGATGGCTGGATGGATGACTGGATGGAGGGATGGATGGATGGATGGATGGCTGGATGGGTGGCTGTATGGATGGATGGCTGGATGGATGGCTGGCTGGATGGAAGGATGGATGGAAGGCTGGATGGACGGCTGGATGAATGGCTGGATGTCTGGATGGCTGGCTGGATGGATGGATGGCTGGTTGGCTGGATGGATGGATGGAAGGCTGGATGGATGGATGGATGGACGGATGGATGGAGGGATGGATGGATGGATGGATGGCTGGATGGATGGCTGGATGGATGGATGGCTGGAAGGATGGATGGCTGGATGGATTGCTGGCTGGAGGGATGGATGGATGGATGGATGCATGGATGAATGGCTGGCTGGATGGATGGATGGATGGCTGGATGGATGGCTGGATGGATGGCCGGATGGATGGATGGACGGATGGATGGATGGCTGGATGGATGGCGGGATGGATGGATGGCTGGATGGATGGCTGGCTGGAGGGATGGATGGATGGATGGCTGGCCGGAGGGATGGATGGATGGATGGCTGGATGGATGGCTGGATAGATGGATGAATGGTTGGATGGCTGGATGGATGGTTGGATGGGGGGGTGGCTGGATGGATGACTGGCTGGAGGGATGAATGGATGGATGGATGGCTGGATGGGTGGCTGTATGGATGGATGGCTGGATGGATGGCTGGCTGGAGGGAAGGATGGATGGATGGATGGCTGGATCGATGGCTGGATGGATGGTTGGCTGGATGGATGGCTGGCTGGAGGGACGGATGGATGGCTGGATGGATGGTTGGATGGATGGATGGCTGGATGGATGGCTGGCAGGAGGGATGGATGGATGGATGGATGGCTGGATGGATGGCTGGATGAATGGATGGCTGGATGGATGGCTGGCTGGAGGGATGGATGGCTGGATGGAAGGATGGCTGGAGTGATGGATGGGTGGATGGTTCGTTGGATGGCTGGTTGAATGGATGGCTGGATGGATGGCTGGCTGGAGGGATTGAAGGATGGATGGGTGGCTGGATGGATGGCTGGATGGATGGCTGGATGGACGGATGGATGGATGGATGGCTGGATGGATGGCTGGATGGATGGATGGATGGATGGGTGGCTGGCTGGAGGGATAGATGGATGGATGGCTGGCTGGAGGGATGGCTGGATGAATGGCTGGCTGGATGGCTGGATAGATGGATGGCTGGATGGCTGGCTGGCTGGAGAGATGGATGGATGGATGGGTGGCTGGGTGGATGGCTGGATGGATGGATGTCCGGATGGTTGGCTGGCTGGAGGGAAGGATGGATGGCTGGATGGATGTCTGGATGGATGGATGGCTGGATGGATGGCTGGCTGGAGGGATGGATGGATGGATGGATGGCTGGATGGATGGCTGGATGGATGGATGGCTGGATGGATGGCTGGTTGGAGGGATGGATGGATGGATGGATGGCTGGATGGATGGCTGGATGGATGGCTGGATGGATTGTTTGCTGGAGGAATGGATGGATTAATGAATGGCTGGACGGATGGCTGGATGGATGGAAGGCTGGATGGATGGCTGGCTGGAGGGATGGATGGATGGATGGCTGAATGGATGGCTAGATCGATGGATGGTTGGATGGATGGCTGGCTGGAGGAATGGAGTCATGGATGGATGGCCGGATGGACGGCTGGATGGAAGGATGGCTGGATGCATGGCTGGCTGGAGGGATGGATTGATGGATGGATGGCTGGATGGCTGGCTGGGTTGATGGATGGCTCGATGGATGGCTGGCTGGACGGATGGATGGAGGGATGGCTGGATGGATGGCTGGATGTAGGGATGGCTGGATGGTTGGCTGGCTGGAGGGATGGATGGATGGCTGGATTGATGGCTGGATGGTGGGGTGGCTGGATGGATGGCTCGCTGGAGGGATGGATGGATGGATTTTTGGCTGGATGGATGGCTGGATGGAGGGATGGCTGTATGGGTGGCTGGCTGGAGGGATGGATGGATGGCTGGATGGACGGCTGGATGGAGGGATGGCTGGCTGGATGGATGACTGGATGGATGGCTGGAAGAATGGATGGCTGAATGTATGGCTGGCTGGAGAGATGGATGAATGGTTGGATGGCTGGATGGATGGTTGGATGGAGGGATGGCTGGATGGATGACTGGCTGGAGGGAAGGATGGATGGATGGATGGCTGGATGGGTGGCTGTATGGATGAATGGCTGGATGGATGGCTGGCTGGAGGGAAGCATGGATGGATGGATGGCTGGCTGGAGGGATGGAAGGATGGATGGAAGGCTGGATGGACGGCTGGATGGATGGCTGGATGTCTGGATGGCTGGCTGGATGGATGGATGGCTGGTTGGCTGGATGGATGGATGGAAGGCTGGATGGATGGACGGATGGATGGAGGGATGGATGGATGGCTGGATGGCTGGATGGATGGATGGCTGGATGGATGGCTGGCTGGAGGGATGGATGGATGGATGGATGGATGGCTGGATGGATGGCTGGGTGGATGGATGGACGGATGGATGGATGGCTGGATGGATGGCGGGATGGATGGATGGCTGGATGGATGGCTGGCTGAAGGGATGGATGGATGGATGGCTGGATGGATGGCTGGATAGATGGATGGCTGGATGGCTGGCTGGCTGAAGAGATGGAGGGATGGAGGGGTGGCTGGATGGATGTCTTGATGGATGGATGGCTGGATGGATGGCTGGCTGGAGGGATGGATGGATGGATGGATGACTGGATGGATGGCTGGAAGAATGGATGGCTGAATGTATGGCTGGCTGGAGAGATGGATGAATGGTAGGATGGCTGGATGGATGGTTGGATGGAGGGAAGGCTGGATGGATGACTGGCTGGAGGGATGAATGGATGGATGGATGGATGTCTGGATGGATGGAAGGCTGGATGGATGGCTGGCTGGAGGGATGGATGGATGGATGGCTGAATGGATGGCTAGATCGATGGATGGTTGGATGGATGGCTGGCTGGAGGAATGGAGTCATGGATGGATGGCCGGATGGACGGCTGGATGGAAGGATGGCTGGATGCATGGCTGGCTGGAGGGATGGATTGATGGATGGATGGCTGGATGGCTGGCTGGGTTGATGGATGGCTCGATGGATGGCTGGCTGGACGGATGGATGGATGGATGGCTGGATGGATGGCTGGATGTAGGGATGGCTGGATGGTTGGCTGGCTGGAGGGATGGATGGATGGCTGGATGGATGGCGGGATGGCTGGTTGGCTGGATGGGTGGCTGGCTGGGCGGATGGATTGATGGATGGATGGCTGGATGGATGGCTGGATGGATGGATGAATGGATGGCTGGCCGGCTGGAGGTATGGATGGATGGATGAATGGCTGGATGGATGGCTGGATGGAGAGATGGATGAATGCATGGATGGCTGGATGGATGTCAGGATGGACGGATGGCTGGATTGATGGCTGGCGGGCGGGATGAATGGATGGATGGCTGGATGGATGGCTGGATGGATGGATGGCTGGATGAATGTCTTGCTGGAGGGATGGATGGATGGAGGGATGGATGGATGGTTGGCTGGCTGGAGGAATGGATGGATGGCTGGATGGATGGCTGGATGGAGGGATGGCTGGATGGATGGCTGGCTGGAGGGATGGATGGATGGATTATTGGCTGGATGGATGGCTGGATGGAGGGATGGCTGGATGGGTGGCTGGCTGGAGGGATGGATGGATGGCTGGATGGATGGCTGGATGGAGGGATTACTGGCTGGAGTGACGGATGGATGGATGGCTGGATGGATGGCTGTATGGAGGGATGGCTGGATGGAAGGCTGGATGGATGGATGGCTGGATGGATGGATGGACGGATGGATGGAGGGATGGCTGGATGGATATCTGGCTGGAGGGATGGATGGATGGATGGATGGCAGGATGGATGGCTGGATGGAGGAATGGTTGGATGGATGGATTGCTGGACGGATGGATGGCTGGATGGATGGCTGGATGGATGGCTGGATGGATGGGCGGCTGGATGGGCGATTGGCTGGAGGGATGGATGGATGGATGGCTGGATGGATGGCTGGCTGGAGGGATGGATGGATGGATGGATGGATGGATGGCTGGATGGATGGCTGGATGGATGGATGGCTGGATGGATGGATGGCTGGAGTGATGGATGGGTGGATGGTTCGATGGATGGCTGGTTGAATGGATGGCTGGTTGGATGACTGGCTGTAGGGATTGAAGGATGGATGGATGGCTGGATGGATGGCTGGATGGATGGCTGGATGGACGGATGGATGGATGGATGGCTGGATGGATGGCTGGATGGATGGATGGATGGATGGATGGCTGGCTGGAGGGATAGATGGATGGAAAGCTGGCTGGAGGGATGGCTGGATGGATGGCTGGCTGGATGGCTGGATAGATGGATGGCTGGATGGCTGGCTGGCTGGAGAGATGGATGGATGGATGGGTGGCTGGGTGGATGGCTGGATGGATGGATGTCCGGATGGTTGGCTGGCTGGAGGGATGGATGGATGGCTGGATGGATGTCTGGATCGATGGATGGCTGGATGGATGGCTGGCTGGAGGGATGGATGGATGGATGGATGGCTGGATGGATGGCTGGATGGATGGATGGCTGGATGGATGGCTGGCTGGAGGGATGGATGGATGGATGGCTGGATGGATGGCTGGATGGATGGCTGGATGGATTGTTTGCTGGAGGAATGGATGGATTAATGAATGGCTGGACGGATGGCTGGATGGATGGAAGGCTGGATGGATGGCTGGCTGGATGGATGGATGGATGGATGGCTGAATGGATGGCTAGATCGATGGATGGTTGGATGGATGGCTGGCTGGAGGAATGGAGTCATGGATGGATTGCCGGATGGACGGCTGGATGGAAGTATGGCTGGATGCATGGCTGGCTGGAGGGATGGATTGATGGATGGATGGCTGGATGGCTGGCTGGGTTGATGGATGGCTCGATGGATGGCTGGCTGGACGGATGGATGGATGGATGGCTGGATGGATGGCTGGATGGAGGGATGGCTGGATGGTTGGCTGGCTGGAGGGATGGATGGATGGCTGGATTGATGGCTGGATGGTGGGGAGGCTGGATGGATGGCTGGCTGGAGGGATGGATGGATGGATTATTGGCTGGATGGATGGCTGGATGGAGGGATGGCTGTATGGGTGGCTGGCTGGAGGGATGGATGGATGGCTGGATGGACGGCTGGATGGAGGGATGGCTGGCTGGATGGATGACTGGATGGATGGATGGAAGAATGGATGGCTGAATGTATGGCTGACTGGAGAGATGGATGAATGGTTGGATGGCTGGATGGATGGTTGGATGGCGGGATGGCTGGATGGATGACTGGCTGGAGGGATGGATGGATGGATGGATGGCTGGATGGGTGGCTGTATGGATGGATGGCTGGATGGATGGCTGGCTGGAGGGAAGGATGGATGGATGGATGGCTGGCTGGAGGGATGGAAGGATGGATGGAAGGCTGGATGGACGGCTGGATGGATGGCTGGATGTCTGGATGGCTGGCTGGATGGATGGATGGCTGGTTGGCTGGATGGATGGATGGAAGGCTGGATGGATGGATGGATGGACGGATGGATGGACGGATGGATGGATGGATGGATGGCTGGATGGATGGCTGGATGGATGGATGGCTGGATGGATGGATGGCTGGATGGATGGCTGGCTGGAGGGATGGATGGATGGATGGATGCATGGATGAATGGCTGGCTGGATGGATGGATGGATGGCTGGATGGATGGCTGGATGGATGGCTGGATGGATGGATGGACGGATGGAAGGATGGCTGGATGGATGGAGGGATGGATGGATGGCTGGATGGATGGCTGGCTGGAGGGATGGATGGATGGATGGCTGGCTGGAGGGATGGATGGATGGATGGCTGGATGGATGGCTGGATAGATGGATGGCTGGTTGGCTGGCTGGCTGGAGAGATGGAGGGATGGAGGGGTGGCTGGATGGATGTCTGGATGGATGGGTGGCTGGATGGATGGCTGGCTGGAGGAATGGATGAATGGATGGATGACTGGATGGATGGCTGGAAGAATGGATGGCTGGATGGATGACTGGCTGGAGGGATGAATGGATGGATGGATGGCTGGATGGGTGGCTGTATGGATGGTTGGCTGGATGGATGGTTCGCTGGAGGGATGGATGAATGGATAGATGGCTGGATGGATGGCGGGATGGCTGGTTGGCTGGATGGGTGGCTGGCTGGGCGGATGGATTGATGGATGGATGGCTGGATGGATGGCTGGATGGATGGATGAATGGATGGCTGGCCGGCTGGAGGTATGGATGGATGGATGAATGGCTGGGTGGATGGCTGGATGGAGAGATGGATGAATGTATGGATGGCTGGATGGATGGCTGGATGGACGGATGGCTGGATTGATGGCTGACTGGAGTGATGAATGGATGGATGGCTGGATGGATGGCTGGATGGATGGATGGCTGGATGAATGGCTTGCTGGAGGGATGGATGGATGGATGTATGGCTGGATGGATGGCTTGATGGATGGATGGCTGGATGATTGGCTTGCTGGAGGGATGGATGGATGGATGGATGGCTGGATGGATGGCTGGATGGATGGATCGCTGGATGGATGGCTGGATGGATGGATGGATGGATAGCTGGATGGATGGATGGCTGGATGGATGGATGGCTGGATGGCTGGAAGGCTGGATGGATGGATTGCTGGATGGCTGGCTGGATGGATGGATGGATGGATGGATGGCTGGATGGATGGCTGGGTGGAGGGATGGCTGGATGGATGGCTGGCTGGAGTGACGGATGGATGGATGGCTGGATGGATGGCTATATGGAGGGATGGCTGGATGGAAGGCTGGCCGGATGGATGGATGGCTGGATGGATGGATGGATGGATGGACGGATGGATGGAGGGATGGCTGGATGGATGGCTGGCTGGAGGGATGGATGGATGGATGGATGGCTGGATGGATGGATGGCTGGAGGGATGTATTAATGGGTGGATGGATGGCTGGATGGATGGCTGGCTGGGCGGATGGATTGATGGATGGATGGCTGGATGGATGGCTGGATGGATGGATGGATGGATTGCTGTCTGGCTGGAGGAATGGATGGATTAATGAATGGCTGGACGGATGGCTGGATGGATGGAAGGCTGGATGGATGGCTGGCTGGAGGGATGGATGGATGGCTGAATGGATGGCTAGATCGATGGGTGGTTGGATGGAGGGCTGGCTGGAGGAATGGAGTCATGGATGGATGGCCGGATGGACGGCTGGATGGAGGAATGGTTGGATGGATGGATTGCTGGAGGGATGGATGGCTGGATGGATGGCTGGATGGATGGACGGCTGGATGGGCGATTGGCTGGAGGGATGGATGGATGGATGGCTGGATGGATGGCTGGATGGATGGATGGCTGGATGGATGGATGGCTGGAGTGATGGATGGGTGGATGGTTCGATGGATGGCTGGTTGAATGGATGGCTGGATGGATGGCTGGCTGGAGGGATTGAAGGATGGATGGATGGCTGCATGGATGGCTGGATGGATGGCTGGATGGACGGATGGATGGATGGATGGCTGGATGGATGGCTGGATGGATGGATGGATGGATGGATGGCTGGCTGGAGTGATAGATGGATGGATGGCTGGCTGGAGGGATGGCTGGATGGATGGCTGGCTGGATGGCTGGATAGATGGATGGCTGGATGGCTGGCTGGCTGGAGAGCTGGATGGATGGATGGGTGGCTGGATGGATGGCTGGATGGATGGCTGGATGGATTGTTTGCTGGAGGAATGGATGGATTAATGAATGGCTGGACGGATGGCTGGATGGATGGAAGGCTGGATGGATGGCTGGCTGGAGGGATGGATGGATGGATGGCTGAATGGATGGCTAGATCGATGGGTGGTTGGATGGATGGCTGGCTGGAGGAATGGAGTCATGGATGGATGGCCGGATGGACGGCTGGATGGAAGGATGGCTGGATGCATGGCTGGCTGGAGGGATGGATTGATGGATGGATGGCTGGATGGCTGGCTGGGTTGATGCATGGCTCGATGGATGGCTGGCTGGACGGATGGATGGATGGATGGCTGGTTGGATGGCTGGATGGAGGGATGGCTGGATGGTTGGCTGGCTGGAGGGATGGATGGATGGCTAGATTGATGGCTGGATGGTGGGGTGGCTGGATGAATGGCTGGCTGGAGGGATGGATGGATGGATTATTGGCTGGATGGATGGCTGGATGGAGGGATGGCTGTATGGGTGGCTGGTTGGAGGGATGGATGGATGGCTGGATGGACGGCTGGATGGAGGGATGGCTGGCTGGATGGATGACTGGATGGATGGCTGGAAGAATGGATGGCTGAATGTATGGCTGGCTGGAGAGATGGATGAATGGTTGGATGGCTGGATGGATGGTTGGATGGAGGGATGGCTGGATGGATGACTGGATGGAGGGATGGATGGATGGATGGATGGCTGGATGGGTGGCTGTATGGATGGATGGCTGGATGGATGGCTGGCTGGATGGAAGGATGGATGGAAGGCTGGATGGACGGCTGGATGAATGGCTGGATGTCTGGATGGCTGGCTGGATGGATGGATGGCTGGTTGGCTGGATGGATGGATGGAAGGCTGGATGGATGGATGGATGGACGGATGGATGGAGGGATGGATGGATGGATGGATGGCTGGATGGATGGCTGGATGGATGGATGGCTGGAAGGATGGATGGCTGGATGGATTGCTGGCTGGAGGGATGGATGGATGGATGGATGCATGGATGAATGGCTGGCTGGATGGATGGATGGATGGCTGGATGGATGGCTGGATGGATGGCCGGATGGATGGATGGACGGATGGATGGATGGCTGGATGGATGGCGGGATGGATGGATGGCTGGATGGATGGCTGGCTGGAGGGATGGATGGATGGATGGCTGGCCGGAGGGATGGATGGATGGATGGCTGGATGGATGGCTGGATAGATGGATGGCTGGATGGCTGGCTGGCTGGAGAGATGGAGGGATGGAGGGGTGGCTGGATGGATGTCTGGATGGATGGATGGCTGGATGGATGGCTGGCTGGCTGGAGGGATGGATGGATGGATGGATGGATGACTGGATGGATGGCTGGAAGAATGGATGGCTGAATGTATGGCTGGCTGGAGAGATGGATGAATGGTTGGATGGCTGGATGGATGGTTGGATGGAGGGATGGCTGGATGGATGACTGGCTGGAGGGATGAATGGATGGATGGATGGCTGGATGGGTGGCTGTATGGATGGATGGCTGGATGGATGGCTGGCTGGAGGGAAGGATGGATGGATGGCTGGATCGATGGCTGGATGGATGGTTTGCTGGATGGATGGCTGGCTGGAGGGATGGATGGATGGCTAGATTGATGGCTGGATGGTGGGGTGGCTGGATGAATGGCTGGCTGGAGGGATGGATGGATGGATTATTGGCTGGATGGATGGCTGGATGGAGGGATGGCTGTATGGGTGGCTGGTTGGAGGGATGGATGGATGGCTGGATGGACGGCTGGATGGAGGGATGGCTGGCTGGATGGATGACTGGATGGATGGCTGGAAGAATGGATGGCTGAATGTATGGCTGGCTGGAGAGATGGATGAATGGTTGGATGGCTGGATGGATGGTTGGATGGAGGGATGGCTGGATGGATGACTGGATGGAGGGATGGATGGATGGATGGATGGCTGGATGGGTGGCTGTATGGATGGATGGCTGGATGGATGGCTGGCTGGATGGAAGGATGGATGGAAGGCTGGATGGACGGCTGGATGAATGGCTGGATGTCTGGATGGCTGGCTGGATGGATGGATGGCTGGTTGGCTGGATGGATGGATGGAAGGCTGGATGGATGGATGGATGGACGGATGGATGGAGGGATGGATGGATGGATGGATGGCTGGATGGATGGCTGGATGGATGGATGGCTGGAAGGATGGATGGCTGGATGGATTGCTGGCTGGAGGGATGGATGGATGGATGGATGCATGGATGAATGGCTGGCTGGATGGATGGATGGATGGCTGGATGGATGGCTGGATGGATGGCCGGATGGATGGATGGACGGATGGATGGATGGCTGGATGGATGGCGGGATGGATGGATGGCTGGATGGATGGCTGGCTGGAGGGATGGATGGATGGATGGATGGCTGGCCGGAGGGATGGATGGATGGATGGCTGGATGGATGGCTGGATAGATGGATGGCTGGATGGCTGGCTGGCTGGAGAGATGGAGGGATGGAGGGGTGGCTGGATGGATGTCTGGATGGATGGATGGCTGGATTGATGGCTGGCTGGCTGGAGGGATGGATGGATGGATGGATGGATGACTGGATGGATGGCTGGAAGAATGGATGGCTGAATGTATGGCTGGCTGGAGAGATGGATGAATGGTTGGATGGCTGGATGGATGGTTGGATGGAGGGATGGCTGGATGGATGACTGGCTGGAGGGATGAATGGATGGATGGATGGCTGGATGGGTGGCTGTATGGATGGATGGCTGGATGGATGGCTGGCTGGAGGGAAGGATGGATGGATGGCTGGATCGATGGCTGGATGGATGGTTTGCTGGATGGATGGCTGGCTGGAGGGACGGATGGATGGCTGGATGGATGGTTGGGTGGATGGATGGCTGGATGGATGGCTGGCAGGAGGGATGGATGGATGGATGGATGGCTGGATGGATGGCTGGATGGATGGATGGCTGGATGGATGGCTGGCTCGAGGGATGAATGAATGTATGTCTGGATGGATGGATGGCCGAATGGATGTCTGGCTGATGGGATGGATGGATGGATGGATAACTAAATGGATGGCTGGATGGATGGATGGCTGGATGGATGGTTCGCTGGAGGGATGGATGAATGGATAGATGGCTGGATGGATGGCGGGATGGCTGGTTGGCTGGATGGGTGGCTGGCTGGGCGGATGGATTGATGGATGGATGGCTGGATGGATGGCTGGATGGATGGATGAATGGATGGCTGGCCGGCTGGAGGTATGGATGGATGGACGAATGGCTGGATGGATGGCTGGATGGAGAGACGGATGAATGCATGGATGGCTGGATGGATGGCTGGATGGACGGATGGCTGGATTGATAGCTGGCGGGAGGAATGAATGGATGGATGGCTGGATGGATGGCTGGATGGATGACTGGCAGGATGAATGGCTTGCTGGAGGGATGGATGGATGGAGGGATGGATGGATGGTTGGCTGGCTGGAGGAATGGATGGATGGCTGGATGGATGGCTGGATGGAGGGATGGCTGGATGGATGGCTGGCTGGAGGGATGGATGGATGGATTATTGGCTGGATGGATGGCTGGATGGAGGGATGGCTGGATGGGTGGCTGGCTGGAGGGATGGATGGATGGCTGGATGGATGGCTGGATGGAGGGATGACTGGCTGGAGTGACGGATGGATGGATGGCTGGATGGATGGCTGTATGGAGGGATGGCTGGATGGATGGATGGCTGGATGGATGGATGGATGGACGGATGGATGGAGGGATGGCTGGATGGATATCTGGCTGGAGGGATGGATGGATGGATGGATGGCTGGATGGATGGCTGGATGGAGGAATGGTTGGATGGATGGATTGCTGGAGGGATGGATGGCTGGATGGATGGCTGGATGGATGGCTGGCTGGAGGGATGGATGGATGGATTATTGGCTGGATGGATGGCTGGATGGAGGGATGGCTGGATGGGTGGCTGGCTGGAGGGATGGATGGATGGCTGGATGGATGGCTGGATGGAGGGATTACTGGCTGGAGTGACGGATGGATGGATGGCTGGATGGATGGCTGGATGGAGGGATGGCTGGATGGAAGGCTGGATGGATGGATGGCTGGATGGATGGATGGATGGACGGATGGATGGAGGGATGGCTGGATGGATATCTGGCTGGAGGGATGGATGGATGGATGGATGGCAGGATGGATGGCTGGATGGAGGAATGGTTGGATGGATGGATTGCTGGACGGATGGATGGCTGGATGGATGGCTGGATGGATGGCTGGATGGATGGGCGGCTGGAGGGCGATTGGCTGGAGGGATGGATGGATGGATGGCTGGATGGATGGCTGGCTGGAGGGATGGATGGATGGATGGATGGATGGATGGCTGGATGGATGGCTGGATGGATGGATGGCTGGATGGATGGATGGCTGGAGTGATGGATGGGTGGATGGTTCGATGGATGGCTGGTTGAATGGATGGCTGGTTGGATGACTGGCTGTAGGGATTGAAGGATGGATGGATGGCTGGATGGATGGCTGGATGGATGGCTGGATGGACGGATGGATGGATGGATGGCTGGATGGATGGCTGGATGGATGGATGGATGGATGGATGGCTGGCTGGAGGGATAGATGGATGGAAAGCTGGCTGGAGGGATGGCTGGATGGATGGCTGGCTGGATGGCTGGATAGATGGATGGCTGGATGGCTGGCTGGCTGGAGAGATGGATGGATGGATGGGTGGCTGGGTGGATGGCTGGATGGATGGATGTCCGGATGGTTGGCTGGCTGGAGGGATGGATGGATGGCTGGATGGATGTCTGGATCGATGGATGGCTGGATGGATGGCTGGCTGGAGGGATGGATGGATGGATGGATGGCTGGATGGATGGCTGGATGGATGGATGGCTGGATGGATGGCTGGCTGGAGGGATGGATGGATGGATGGCTGGATGGATGGCTGGATGGATGGCTGGATGGATTGTTTGCTGGAGGAATGGATGGATTAATGAATGGCTGGACGGATGGCTGGATGGATGGAAGGCTGGATGGATGGCTGGCTGGATGGATGGATGGATGGATGGCTGAAAGGATGGCTAGATCGATGGATGGTTGGATGGATGGCTGGCTGGAGGAATGGAGTCATGGATGGATTGCCGGATGGACGGCTGGATGGAAGTATGGCTGGATGCATGGCTGGCTGGAGGGATGGATTGATGGATGGATGGCTGGATGGCTGGCTGGGTTGATGGATGGCTCGATGGATGGCTGGCTGGACGGATGGATGGATGGATGGCTGGATGGATGGCTGGATGGAGGGATGGCTGGATGGTTGGCTGGCTGGAGGGATGGATGGATGGCTGGATTGATGGCTGGATGGTGGGGAGGCTGGATGGATGGCTGGCTGGAGGGATGGATGGATGGATTATTGGCTGGATGGATGGCTGGATGGAGGGATGGCTGTATGGGTGGCTGGCTGGAGGGATGGATGGATGGCTGGATGGACGGCTGGATGGAGGGATGGCTGGCTGGATGGATGACTGGATGGATGGATGGAAGAATGGATGGCTGAATGTATGGCTGACTGGAGAGATGGATGAATGGTTGGATGGCTGGATGGATGGTTGGATGGCGGGATGGCTGGATGGATGACTGGCTGGAGGGCTGGATGGATGGATGGATGGCTGGATGGGTGGCTGTATGGATGGATGGCTGGATGGATGGCTGGCTGGAGGGAAGGATGGATGGATGGATGGCTGGCTGGAAGGATGGAAGGATGGATGGAAGGCTGGATGGACGGCTGGATGGATGGCTGGATGTCTGGATGGCTGGCTGGATGGATGGATGGCTGGTTGGCTGGATGGATGGATGGAAGGCTGGATGGATGGATGGATGGACGGATGGATGGACGGATGGATGGATGGATGGATGGCTGGATGGATGGCTGGATGGATGGATGGCTGGATGGATGGATGGATGGCTGGATGGATGGCTGGCTGGAGGGATGGATGGATGGATGGATGCATGGATGAATGGCTGGCTGGATGGATGGATGGATGGCTGGATGGATGGCTGGATGGATGGCTGGATGGATGGATGGACGGATGGAAGGATGGCTGGATGGATGGAGGGATGGATGGATGGCTGGATGGATGGCTGGCTGGAGGGATGGATGGATGGATGGCTGGCTGGAGGGATGGATGGATGGATGGCTGGATGGATGGCTGGATAGATGGATGGCTGTTTGGCTGGCTGGCTGGAGAGATGGAGGGATGGAGGGGTGGCTGGATGGATGTCTGTATGGATGGGTGGCTGGATGGATGGCTGGCTGGAGGAATGGATGAATGGATGGATGACTGGATGGATGGCTGGAAGAATGGATGGCTGGATGGATGACTGGCTGGAGGGATGAATGGATGGATGAATGGCTGGATGGGTGGCTGTATGGATGGATGGCTGGATGGATGGTTCGCTGGAGGGATGGATGAATGGATAGATGGCTGGATGGATGGCGGGATGGCTGGTTGGCTGGATGGGTGGCTGGCTGGGCGGATGGATTGATGGATGGATGGCTGGATGGATGGCTGGATGGATGGATGAATGGATGGCTGGCCGGCTGGAGGTATGGATGGATGGATGAATGGCTGGGTGGATGGCTGGATGGAGAGATGGATGAATGTATGGATGGCTGGATGGATGGCTGGATGGACGGATGGCTGGATTGATGGCTGACTGGAGTGATGAATGGATGGATGGCTGGATGGATGGCTGGATGGATGGATGGCTGGATGAATGGCTTGCTGGAGGGATGGATGGATGGATGTATGGCTGGATGGATGGCTTGATGGATGGATGGCTGGATGATTGGCTGGCTGGAGGGATGGATGGATGGATGGATGGCTGGATGGATGGCTGGATGGATGGATCGCTGGATGGATGGCTGGATGGATGGATGGATGGATAGCTGGATGGATGGATGGCTGGATGGATGGATGGCTGGATGGCTGGAAGGCTGGATGGATGGATTGCTGGATGGCTGGCTGGATGGATGGATGGATGGATGGATGGCTGGATGGATGGCTGGATGGAGGGATGGCTGGATGGATGGCTGGCTGGAGTGACGGATGGATGGATGGCTGGATGGATGGCTATATGGAGGGATGGCTGGATGGAAGGCTGGCCGGATGGATGGATGGCTGGATGGATGGATGGATGGACGGATGGATGGAGGGATGGCTGGATGGATGGCTGGCTGGAGGGATGGATGGATGGATGGATGGCTGGATGGATGGCTGGCTGGAGGGATGTATTAATGGGTGGATGGATGGCTGGATGGATGGCTGGCTGGGCGGATGGATTGATGGATGGATGGCTGGATGGATGGCTGGATGGATGGATGGATGGATTGCTGTCTGGCTGGAGGAATGGATGGATTAATGAATGGCTGGACGGATGGCTGGATGGATGGAAGGCTGGATGGATGGCTGGCTGGAGGGATGAATGGATGGATGGCTGAATGGATGGCTAGATCGATGGGTGGTTGGATGGAGGGCTGGCTGGCGGAATGGAGTCATGGATGGATGGCCGGATGGACGGCTGGATGGAGGAATGGTTGGATGGATGGATTGCTGGAGGGATGGATGGCTGGATGGATGGCTGGATGGATGGACGGCTGGATGGGCGATTGGCTGGAGGGATGGATGGATGGATGGCTGGATGGATGGCTGGATGGATGGATGGCTGGATGGATGGATGGCTGGAGTGATGGATGGGTGGATGGTTCGATGGATGGCTGGTTGAATGGATGGCTGGATGGATGGCTGGCTGGAGGGATTGAAGGATAGATGGATGGCTGCATGGATGGCTGGATGGATGGCTGGATGGACGGATGGATGGATGGATGGCTGGATGGATGGCTGGATGGATGGATGGATGGATGGATGGCTGGCTGGAGTGATAGATGGATGGATGGCTGGCTGGAGGGATGGCTGGATGGATGGCTGGCTGGATGGCTGGATAGATGGATGGCTGGATGGCTGGCTGGCTGGAGAGCTGGATGGATGGATGGGTGGCTGGATGGATGGCTGGATGGATGGCTGGATGGATTGTTTGCTGGAGGAATGGATGGATTAATGAATGGCTGGACGGATGGCTGGATGGATGGAAGGCTGGATGGATGGCTGGCTGGAGGGATGGATGGATGGATGGCTGAATGGATGGCTAGATCGATGGGTGGTTGGATGGATGGCTGGCTGGAGGAATGGAGTCATGGATGGATGGCCGGATGGACGGCTGGATGGAAGGATGGCTGGATGCATGGCTGGCTGGAGGGATGGATTGATGGATGGATGGCTGGATGGCTGGCTGGGTTGATGCATGGCTCGATGGATGGCTGGCTGGACGGATGGATGGATGGATGGCTGGTTGGATGGCTGGATGGAGGGATGGCTGGATGGTTGGCTGGCTGGAGGGATGGATGGATGGCTGGATTGATGGCTGGATGGTGGGGTGGCTGGATGAATGGCTGGCTGGAGGGATGGATGGATGGATTATTGGCTGGATGGATGGCTGGATGGAGGGATGGCTGTATGGGTGGCTGGCTGGAGGGATGGATGGATGGCTGGATGGACGGCTGGATGGAGGGATGGCTGGCTGGATGGATGACTGGATGGATGGCTGGAAGAATGGATGGCTGAAAGTATGGCTGGCTGGAGAGATGGATGAATGGTTGGATGGCTGGATGGATGGTTGGATGGAGGGATGGCTGGATGGATGACTGGATGGAGGGATGGATGGATGGATGGATGGCTGGATGGGTGGCTGTATGGATGGATGGCTGGATGGATGGCTGGCTGGATGGAAGGATGGATGGAAGGCTGGATGGACGGCTGGATGAATGGCTGGATGTCTGGATGGCTGGCTGGATGGATGGATGGCTGGTTGGCTGGATGGATGGATGGAAGGCTGGATGGATGGATGGATGGACGGATGGATGGAGGGATGGATGGATGGATGGATGGCTGGATGGATGGCTGGATGGATGGATGGCTGGAAGGATGGATGGCTGGATGGATTGCTGGCTGGAGGGATGGATGGATGGATGGATGCATGGATGAATGGCTGGCTGGATGGATGGATGGATGGCTGGATGGATGGCTGGATGGATGGCCGGATGGATGGATGGACGGATGGATGGATGGCTGGATGGATGGCGGGATGGATGGATGGCTGGATGGATGGCTGGCTGGAGGGATGGATGGATGGATGGCTGGCCGGAGGGATGGATGGATGGATGGCTGGATGGATGGCTGGATAGATGGATGGCTGGATGGCTGGCTGGCTGGAGAGATGGAGGGATGGAGGGGTGGCTGGATGGATGTCTGGATGGATGGATGGCTGGATGGATGGCTGGCTGGCTGGAGGGATGGATGGATGGATGGATGGATGACTGGATGGATGGCTGGAAGAATGGATGGCTGAATGTATGGCTGGCTGGAGAGATGGATGAATGGTTGGATGGCTGGATGGATGGTTGGATGGAGGGATGGCTGGATGGATGACTGGCTGGAGGGATGAATGGATGGATGGATGGCTGGATGGGTGGCTGTATGGATGGATGGCTGGATGGATGGCTGGCTGGAGGGATGGATGGATGGATGGATGGCTGGATGGATGGCTGGATGGATGGATGGCTGGATGGATGGCTGGCTGGAGGGATGGATGGATGGATGGCTGGATGGATGGCTGGATGGATGGCTGGATGGATTGTTTGCTGGAGGAATGGATGGATTCATGAATGGCTGGACGGATGGCTGGATGGATGGAAGGCTGGATGGATGGCTGGCTGGATGGATGGATGGATGGATGGCTGAATGGATGGCTAGATCGATGGATGGTTGGATGGATGGCTGGCTGGAGGAATGGAGTCATGGATGGATTGCCGGATGGACGGCTGGATGGAAGTATGGCTGGATGCATGGCTGGCTGGAGGGATGGATTGATGGATGGATGGCTGGATGGCTGGCTGGGTTGATGGATGGCTCGATGGATGGCTGGCTGGACGGATGGATGGATGGATGGCTGGATGGATGGCTGGATGGAGGGATGGCTGGATGGTTGGCTGGCTGGAGGGATGGATGGATGGCTGGATTGATGGCTGGATGGTGGGGAGGCTGGATGGATGGCTGGCTGGAGGGATGGATGGATGGATTATTGGCTGGATGGATGGCTGGATGGAGGGATGGCTGTATGGGTGGCTGGCTGGAGGGATGGATGGATGGCTGGATGGACGGCTGGATGGAGGGATGGCTGGCTGGATGGATGACTGGATGGATGGATGGAAGAATGGATGGCTGAATGTATGGCTGACTGGAGAGATGGATGAATGGTTGGATGGCTGGATGGATGGTTGGATGGCGGGATGGCTGGATGGATGACTGGCTGGAGGGATGGATGGATGGATGGATGGCTGGATGGGTGGCTGTGTGGATGGATGGCTGGATGGATGGCTGGCTGGAGGGAAGGATGGATGGATGGATGGCTGGCTGGAGGGATGGAAGGATGGATGGAAGGCTGGATGGACGGCTGGATGGATGGCTGGATGTCTGGATGGCTGGCTGGATGGATGGCTGGTTGGCTGGATGGATGGATGGAAGGCTGGATGGATGGATGGATGGACGGATGGATGGACGGATGGATGGATGGATGGATGGCTGGATGGATGGCTGGATGGATGGATGGCTGGATGGATGGATGGCTGGATGGATGGCTGGCTGGAGGGATGGATGGATGGATGGATGCATGGATGAATGGCTGGCTGGATGGATGGATGGATGGCTGGATGGATGGCTGGATGGATGGCTGGATGGATGGATGGACGGATGGAAGGATGGCTGGATGGATGGAGGGATGGATGGATGGCTGGATGGATGGCTGGCTGGAGGGATGGATGGATGGATGGCTGGCTGGAGGGATGGATGGATGGATGGCTGGATGGATGGCTGGATAGATGGATGGCTGGTTGGCTGGCTGGCTGGAGAGATGGAGGGATGGAGGGGTGGCTGGATGGATGTCTGGATGGATGGGTGGCTGGATGGATGGCTGGCTGGAGGAATGGATGAATGGATGGATGACTGGATGGATGGCTGGAAGAATGGATGGCTGGATGGATGACTGGCTGGAGGGATGAATGGATGGATGGATGGCTGGATGGGTGGCTGTATGGATGGATGGCTGGATGGATGGTTCGCTGGAGGGATGGATGAATGGATAGATGGCTGGATGGATGGCGGGATGGCTGGTTGGCTGGATGGGTGGCTGGCTGGGCGGATGGATTGATGGATGGATGGCTGGATGGATGGCTGGATGGATGGATGAATGGATGGCTGGCCGGCTGGAGGTATGGATGGATGGATGAATGGCTGGGTGGATGGCTGGATGGAGAGATGGATGAATGTATGGATGGCTGGATGGATGGCTGGATGGACGGATGGCTGGATTGATGGCCGACTGGAGTGATGAATGGATGGATGGCTGGATGGATGGCTGGATGGATTGATGGCTGAATGAATGGCTTGCTGGAGGGATGGATGGATGGATGTATGGCTGGATGGATTCCTTGATGGATGGATGGCTGGATGATTGGCTGGCTGGAGGGATGGATGGATGGATGGATGGCTGGATGGATGGCTGGATGGATGGATCGCTGGATGGATGGCTGGATGGATGGATGGATGGATAGCTGGATGGATGGATGGCTGGATGGATGGATGGCTGGATGGCTGGAAGGCTGGATGGATGGATTGCTGGATGGCTGGCTGGATGGATGGATGGATGGATGGATGGCTGGATGGATGGCTGGATGGAGGGATGGCTGGATGGATGGCTGGCTGGAGTGACGGATGGATGGATGGCTGGATGGATGGCTATATGGAGGGATGGCTGGATGGAAGGCTGGCCGGATGGATGGATGGCTGGATGGATGGATGGATGGACGGATGGATGGAGGGATGGCTGGATGGATGGCTGGCTGGAGGGATGGATAGATGGATGGATGGCTGGATGGATGGCTGGCTGGAGGGATGTATTAATGGGTGGATGGATGGCTGGATGGATGGCTGGCTGAGCGGATGGATTGATGGATGGATGGCTGGATGGATGGCTGGATGGATGGATGGATGGATTGCTGTCTGGCTGGAGGAATGGATGGATTAATGAATGGCTGGACGGATGGCTGGATGGATGGAAGGCTGGATGGATGGCTGGCTGGAGGGATGGATGGATGGATGGCTGAATGGATGGCTAGATCGATGGGTGGTTGGATGGAGGGCTGGCTGGAGGAATGGAGTCATGGATGGATGGCCGGATGGACGGCTGGATGGAGGAATGGTTGGATGGATGGATTGCTGGAGGGATGGATGGCTGGATGGATGGCTGGATGGATGGACGGCTGGATGGGCGATTGGCTGGAGGGATGGATGGATGGATGGCTGGATGGATGGCTGGATGGATGGATGGCTGGATGGATGGATGGCTGGAGTGATGGATGGGTGGATGGTTCGATGGATGGCTGGTTGAATGGATGGCTGGATGGATGGCTGGCTGGAGGGATTGAAGGATGGATGGATGGCTGCATGGATGGCTGGATGGATGGCTGGATGGACGGATGGATGGATGGATGGCTGGATGGATGGCTGGATGGATGGATGGATGGATGGATGGCTGGCTGGAGTGATAGATGGATGGATGGCTGGCTGGAGGGATGGCTAGATGGATGGCTGGCTGGATGGCTGGATAGATGGATGGCTGGATGGCTGGCTGGCTGGAGAGCTGGATGGATGGATGGGTGGCTGGATGGATGGCTGGATGGATGGCTGGATGGATTGTTTGCTGGAGGAATGGATGGATTAATGAATGGCTGGACGGATGGCTGGATGGATGGAAGGCTGGATGGATGGCTGGCTGGAGGGATGGATGGATGGATGGCTGAATGGATGGCTAGATCGATGGGTGGTTGGATGGATGGCTGGCTGGAGGAATGGAGTCATGGATGGATGGCCGGATGGACGGCTGGATGGAAGGATGGCTGGATGCATGGCTGGCTGGAGGGATGGATTGATGGATGGATGGCTGGATGGCTGGCTGGGTTGATGCATGGCTCGATGGATGGCTGGCTGGACGGATGGATGGATGGATGGCTGGTTGGATGGCTGGATGGAGGGATGGCTGGATGGTTGGCTGGCTGGAGGGATGGATGGATGGCTGGATTGATGGCTGGATGGTGGGGTGGCTGGATGAATGGCTGGCTGGAGGGATGGATGGATGGATTATTGGCTGGATGGATGGCTGGATGGAGGGATGGCTGTATGGGTGGCTGGCTGGAGGGATGGATGGATGGCTGGATGGACGGCTGGATGGAGGGATGGCTGGCTGGATGGATGACTGGATGGATGGCTGGAAGAATGGATGGCTGAATGTATGGCTGGCTGGAGAGATGGATGAATGGTTGGATGGCTGGATGGATGGTTGGATGGAGGGATGGCTGGATGGATGACTGGATGGAGGGATGGATGGATGGATGGATGGCTGGATGGGTGGCTGTATGGATGGATGGCTGGATGGATGGCTGGCTGGATGGAAGGATGGATGGAAGGCTGGATGGACGGCTGGATGAATGGCTGGATGTCTGGATGGCTGGCTGGATGGATGGATGGCTGGTTGGCTGGATGGATGGATGGAAGGCTGGATGGATGGATGGATGGACGGATGGATGGAGGGATGGATGGATGGATGGATGGCTGGATGGATGGCTGGATGGATGGATGGCTGGAAGGATGGATGGCTGGATGGATTGCTGGCTGGAGGGATGGATGGATGGATGGATGCATGGATGAATGGCTGGCTGGATGGATGGATGGATGGCTGGATGGATGGCTGGATGGATGGCCGGATGGATGGATGGACGGATGGATGGATGGCTGGATGGATGGCGGGATGGATGGATGGCTGGATGGATGGCTGGCTGGAGGGATGGATGGATGGATGGCTGGCCGGAGGGATGGATGGATGGATGGCTGGATGGATGGCTGGATAGATGGATGGCTGGATGGCTGGCTGGCTGGAGAGATGGAGGGATGGAGGGGTGGCTGGATGGATGTCTGGATGGATGGATGGCTGGATGGATGAATGGTTGGATGGCTGGATGGATGGTTGGATGGAGGGATGGCTGGATGGATGACTGGCTGGAGGGATGAATGGATGGATGGATGGCTGGATGGGTGGCTGTATGGATGGATGGCTGGATGGATGGCTGGCTGGAGGGAAGGATGGATGGATGGATGGCTGGATCGATGGCTGGATGGATGGTTTGCTGGATGGATGGCTGGCTGGAGGGACGGATGGATGGCTGGATGGATGGTTGGGTGGATGGATGGCTGGATGGATGGCTGGCAGGAGGGATGGATGGATGGATGGATGGCTGGATGGATGGCTGGATGGATGGATGGCTGGATGGATGGCTGGCTCGAGGGATGAATGAATGTATGTCTGGATGGATGGATGGCCGAATGGATGTCTGGCTGATGGGATGGATGGATGGATGGATAACTAAATGGATGGCTGGATGGATGGATGGCTGGATGGATGGTTCGCTGGAGGGATGGATGAATGGATAGATGGCTGGATGGATGGCGGGATGGCTGGTTGGCTGGATGGGTGGCTGGCTGGGCGGATGGATTGATGGATGGATGGCTGGATGGATGGCTGGATGGATGGATGAATGGATGGCTGGCCGGCTGGAGGTATGGATGGATGGATGAATGGCTGGATGGATGGCTGGATGGAGAGACGGATGAATGCATGGATGGCTGGATGGATGGCTGGATGGACGGATGGCTGGATTGATAGCTGGCGGGAGGAATGAATGGATGGATGGCTGGATGGATGGCTGGATGGATGACTGGCTGGATGAATGGCTTGCTGGAGGGATGGATGGATGGAGGGATGGATGGATGGTTGGCTGGCTGGAGGAATGGATGGATGGCTGGATGGATGGCTGGATGGAGGGATGGCTGGATGGATGGCTGGCTGGAGGGATGGATGGATGGATTATTGGCTGGATGGATGGCTGGATGGAGGGATGGCTGGATGGGTGGCTGGCTGGAGGGATGGATGGATGGCTGGATCGATGGCTGGATGGAGGGATGACTGGCTGGAGTGACGGATGGATGGATGGCTGGATGGATGGCTGTATGGAGGGATGGCTGGATGGATGGATGGCTGGATGGATGGATGGATGGACGGATGGATGGAGGGATGGCTGGATGGATATCTGGCTGGAGGGATGGATGGATGGATGGATGGCTGGATGGATGGCTGGATGGAGGAATGGTTGGATGGATGGATTGCTGGAGGGATGGATGGCTGGATGGATGGCTGGATGGATGGCTGGATGGATGGGCGGCTGGATGGGCGATTGGCTGGAGGGATGTATGGATGGATGGCTGGATGGATGGCTGGCTGGAGGGATGGATGGATGGATGGATGGATGGATGGCTGGACGGATGGCTGGATGGATGGATGGCTGGATGGATGGATGGCTGGAGTGATGGATGGGTGGATAGTTCGATGGATGGCTGGTTGAATGGATGGCTGGATGGATGGCTGGCTGGAGGGATTGAAGAATGGATGGATGGCTGGATGGATGGCTGGATGGATGGCTGGATGGACGGATGGATGGATGGATGACTGGATGGATGGCTGGATGGATGGATTGATGGATGGATGGCTGGCTGGAGGGATAGATGGATGGATGGCTGGCTGGAGGGATGGCTGGATGGATGGCTGGCTGGATGGCTGGACAGATGGATGGCTGGATGGCTGGCTGGCTGGAGAGATGGATGGATGGATGGGTGGCTGGGTGGATGGCTGGATGGATGGATGTCCGGATCGTTGGCTGGCTGGAGGGATGGATGGATGGCTGGATGGACGGCTGGATGGAGGGATGGATGGCTGGATGGCTGGCTGGAGGGATGGATGGATGGATGGATGGCTGGATGGATGGCTGGATGGAGGGATGGCTGGATGGATGGCTGGCTGGAGAGATGGATGGATGGATGAATGGCCGAATGGATGGCTGGATGGATGGCTGGCTGGAGGGATGGAAGGATGGATGGAAGGCTGGATGGACGGCTGGATGGATGGCTGGATGTCTGGATGGCTGGCTGGATGGATGGATGGCTGGTTGGCTGGATGGATGGATGGAAGGCTGGATGGAAGAATGGATGGACGGATGGATGGAGGGATGGATGGATGGATGGATGGCTGGAGGGATGGCTGGATGGATGGATGGCTGGATGGATGGATGGCTGGATGGATGGCTGGCTGGAGGGATGGATGGATGGATGGATGCATGGATGAATGGCTGGCTGGATGGATGGATGGATGGCTGGATGGATGGCTGGATGGATGGCTGGATGGATGGATGGACGGATGGATGGATGGCTGGATGGATGGCGGGATGGATGGATGGCTGGATGGATGGCTGGCTGGAGGGATGGATGGATGGATGGCTGGCTGGAGGGATGGATGGATGGATGGCTGGATGGATGGCTGGATAAATGGATGGCTGGATGGCTGGCTGGCTGGAGAGATGGATGGATGGATGGGTGGCTGAATGGATGGCTGGATGGATGGATGTCCGGATGGATGGCTGGCTGGAGGGATAGATGGTTGGATGGATGGCTGGATGGATGTCTGGATGGATGGATGGCTGGATGGATGGCTGGCTGGTGGGATGGATGGATGTATGGATGGCTGGATGGATGGCTGGCTGGAGGGATGGATGGATGGATGGATGGCTGGATGGATGGCTGGATGGATGGCTGGATGGATTGCTGGCTGGAGGAATGGATGGATTAATGAATGGCTGGACGGATGGCTGGATGGATGGAAGGCTGGATGGATGGCTGGCTGGAGGGATGGATGGATGGCTGGCTGAATGGATGGCTAGATCGATGGATGGCTGTATGGATGGCTTGCTGGAGGAATGGAGTCATGGATGGATGGCCGGATGGACGGCTGGATGGAAGGATGGCTGGATGCATGGCTGGCTGGAGGGATGGATTGATGGATGGTTGTCTGGATGGCTGGCTGGATGGATGGAAGGCTCGATGGATGGCTGGCTGGAGGGATGGATGGATGGATGGGTGGATGGCTGGATGGATGGCTGGATGGAGGGATGGCTGGATGGTTGGCTGGCTGGAGGAATGGATGGATGGCTGGATGGATGGCTGGGTGGAGGGATGGCTGGATGGATGGCTGGCTGGAGGGATGGATGGATGGATTATTGGCTGGATGGATGGCTGGATGGAGGGATGGCTAGATGGGTGGCTGGCTGGAGGGATGGATGGATGGCTGGATGGATGGCTGGATGGAGGGATGACTGGCTGGAGTGACGGATAGATGGATGGCTGGATGGATGGCTGTATGGAGGGATGGCTGGATGGAAGGCTGGATGGATGGATGGCTGGATGGATGGATGGATGGACGGATGGATGGAGGGATGGCTGGATGGATATCTGGCTGGAGGGATGGATGGATGGATGGATGGCTGGATGGATGGCTGGATGGAGGAATGGTTGGATGGATGGATTGCTGGAGGTATGGATGGCTGGATGGATGGCTGGATGGATGGACGGCTGGATGGGCGATTGGCTGGAGGGATGGATGGATGGATGGCTGGATGGATGGCTGGCTGGAGGGATGGATGGATGGATGGATGGATGGATGGATGGATGGCTGGATGGATGGCTGGATGGATGGATGGATGGATGGATGGATGGCTGGAGTGATGGATGGGTGGATGGTTCGATGGATGGCTGGTTGAATGGATGGCTGGATGGATGGCTGGCTGGAGGGATTGAAGGATGGATGGGTGGCTGGATGGATGGCTGGATGGATGGCTGGATGGACGGATGGATGGATGGCTGGATGGATGGCTGGATGGATGGATGGATGGATGGATAGCTGGCTGGAGGGATAGATGGATGGATGGCTGGCTGGAGGGATTGAAGGATGGATGGGTGGCTGGATGGATGGCTGGATGGATGGCTGGATGGACGGATGGATGGCTGGATGAATGGCTGGCTGGATGGCTGGATAGATGGATGGCTGGATGGCTGGCTGGCTGGAGAGATGGATGGATGGATGGGTGGCTGGGTGGATGGCTGGATGGATGGATGTCCGGATGGTTGGCTGGCTGGAGGGATGGATGGATGGTTGGAAGGATGTCTGGATGGATGGATGGCTGGATGGATGGCTGGCTGGAGGGATGGATGGATGGATGGATGGCTGGATGGATGGCTGGATGGATGGATGGCTGGATGGATGGCTGGCTGGAGGGATGGATGGATGGATGGCTGGATGGATGGCTGGATGGATGGCTGGATGGATTGTTTGCTGGAGGAATGGATGGATTAATAAATGGCTGGACGGATGGCTGGATGGATGGAAGGCTGGATGGATGGCTGGCTGGAGGGATGGATGGATGGATGGCTGAATGGATGGCTAGATCGATGGATGGTTGGATGGATGGCTGGCTGGAGGAATGGAGTCATGGATGGATGGCCGGATGGACGGCTGGATGGAAGGATGGCTGGATGCATGGCTGGCTGGAGGGATGGATTGATGGATGGATGGCTGGATGGATGGCTGGATGGCTGGCTGGGTTGATGGATGGCTCGATGGATGGCTGCCGGGACGGATGGATGGATGGATGGCTGGATGGATGGCTGGATGGATGGCTGGATGGAGGGATGGCTGGATGGTTGGCTGGCTGCAGGGATGGATGGATGGCTGGATTGATGGCTGGATGGTGGGGTGGCTGGATGGATGGCTCGCTGGAGGGATGGATGGATGGATTATTGGCTGGATGGATGGCTGGATGGAGGGATGGCTGTATGGGTGGCTGGCTGGAGGGATGGATGGATGGCTGGATGGACGGCTGGATGGAGGGATGGCTGTCTGGATGGATGACTGGATGGATGGCTGGAAGAATGGATGGCTGAATGTCTGGCTGGCTGGAGAGATGGATGAATGGTTGGATGGCTGGATGGATGGTTGGATGGAGGGATGGCTGGATGGATGACTGGCTGGAGGGATGGATGGATGGATGGATGGCTGGATGGGTGGCTGTATGGATGAATGGCTGGATGGATGGCTGGCTGGAGGGAAGCATGGATGGATGGATGGCTGGCTGGAGGGATGGAAGGATGGATGGAAGGCTGGATGGACGGCTGGAAGGATGGCTGGATGTCTGGATGGCTGGCTGGATGGATGGATGGCTGGTTGGCTGGATGGATGCATGGAAGGCTGGATGGATGGATGGATGGACGGATGGATGGAGGGATGGATGGATGGATGGATGGCTGGATGGATGGCTGGATGGCTGGATGGATGGATGGCTGGATGGATGGCTGGCTGGAGGGATGGATGGATGGATGGATGCATGGATGAATGGCTGGCAGGATGGATGGATGGATGGCTGGATGGATGGCTGGATGGATGGCTGGATGGATGGATGGACGGATGGATGGATGGCTGGATGGATGGCGGGATGGATGGATGGCTGGATGGATGGCTGGCTCGAGGGATGGATGGATGGATGGATGACTGGATGGATGGCTGGAAGAATGGATGGCTGAATGTATGGCTGGCTGGAGAGATGGATGAATGGTTGGATGGCTGGATGGATGGTTGGATGGAGGGATGGCTGGATGGATGACTGGCTGGAGGGATGAATGGATGGATGGATGGCTGGATGGGTGGCTGTATGGATGGATGGCTGGATGGATGGCTGGCTGGAGGGAAGGATGGATGGATGGATGGCTGGATCGATGGCTGGATGGATGGTTGGCTGGATGGATGGCTGGCTGGAGGGACGGATGGATGGCTGGATGGATGGTTGGATGGATGGATGGCTGGATGGATGGCTGGCAGGAGGGATGGATGGATGGATGGATGGCTGGATGGATGGCTGGATGAATGGATGGCTGGATGGATGGCTGGCTGGAGGGATGGATGGCTGGATGGATGGATGGCTGGAGTGATGGATGGGTGGATGGTTCGATGGATGGCTGGTTGAATGGATGGCTGGCTGGAGGGATTGAAGGATGGATGGGTGGCTGGATGGATGGCTGGATGGATGGCTGGATGGACGGATGGATGGATGGATGGCTGGATGGATGGCTGGATGGATGGATGGATGGATGGATGGCTGGCTGGAGGGATAGATGGATGGATGGCTGGCTGGAGGGATGGCTGGATGAATGGCTGGCTGGATGGCTGGATAGATGGATGGCTGGATGGCTGGCTGGCTGGAGAGATGGATGGATGGATGGGTGGCTGGGTGGATGGCTGGATGGATGGATGTCCGGATGGTTGGCTGGCTGGAGGGATGGATGGATGGCTGGATGGATGTCTGGATGGATGGATGGCTGGATGGATGGCTGGCTGGAGGGATGGATGGATGGATGGATGGCTGGATGGTTGGCTGGATGGATGGATGGCTGGATGGATGGCTGGCTGGAGGGATGGATGGATGGATGGCTGGATGGATGGCTGGATGGATGGCTGGATGGATTGTTTGCTGGAGGAATGGATGGATTAATGAATGGCTGGACGGATGGCTGGATGGATGGAAGGCTGGATGGATGGCTGGCTGGAGGGATGGATGGATGGATGGCTGAATGGATGGCTAGATCGATGGATGGTTGGATGGATGGCTGGCTGGAGGAATGGAGTCATGGATGGATGGCCGGATGGACGGCTGGATGGAAGGATGGCTGGATGCATGGCTGGCTGGAGGGATGGATTGATGGATGGATGGCTGGATGGCTGGCTGGGTTGATGGATGGCTCGATGGATGGCTGGCTGGACGGATGGATGGAGGGATGGCTGGATGGATGGCTGGATGTAGGGATGGCTGGATGGTTGGCTGGCTGGAGGGATGGATGGATGGCTGGATTGATGGCTGGATGGTGGGGTGGCTGGATGGATGGCTCGCTGGAGGGATGGATGGATGGATTTTTGGCTGGATGGATGGCTGGATGGAGGGATGGCTGTATGGGTGGCTGGCTGGAGGGATGGATGGATGGCTGGATGGACGGCTGGATGGAGGGATGGCTGGCTGGATGGATGACTGGATGGATGGCTGGAAGAATGGATGGCTGAATGTATGGCTGGCTGGAGAGATGGATGAATGGTTGGATGGCTGGATGGATGGTTGGATGGAGGGATGGCTGGATGGATGACTGGCTGGAGGGAAGGATGGATGGATGGATGGCTGGATGGGTGGCTGTATGGATGAATGGCTGGATGGATGGCTGGCTGGAGGGAAGCATGGATGGATGGATGGCTGGCTGGAGGGATGGAAGGATGGATGGAAGGCTGGATGGACGGCTGGATGGATGGCTGGATGTCTGGATGGCTGGCTGGATGGATGGATGGCTGGTTGGCTGGATGGATGGATGGAAGGCTGGATGGATGGACGGATGGATGGAGGGATGGATGGATGGCTGGATGGCTGGATGGATGGATGGCTGGATCGATGGCTGGCTGGAGGGATGGATGGATGGATGGATGGAAGAATGGATGGCTGAATGTATGGCTGGCTGGAGAGATGGATGAATGGTTGGATGGCTGGATGGATGGTTGGATGGAGGGATGGCTGGATGGATGACTGGCTGGAGGGAAGGATGGATGGATGGATGGCTGGATGGGTGGCTGTATGGATGAATGGCTGGATGGATGGCTGGCTGGAGGGAAGCATGGATGGATGGATGGCTGGCTGGAGGGATGGAAGGATGGATGGAAGGCTGGATGGACGGCTGGATGGATGGCTGGATGTCTGGATGGCTGGCTGGATGGATGGATGGCTGGTTGGCTGGATGGATGGATGGAAGGCTGGATGGATGGACGGATGGATGGAGGGATGGATGGATGGCTGGATGGCTGGATGGATGGATGGCTGGATCGATGGCTGGCTGGAGGGATGGATGGATGGATGGATGGATGGCTGGATGGATGGCTGGATGGATGGATGGACGGATGGATGGATGGCTGGATGGATGGCGGGATGGATGGATGGCTGGATGGATGGCTGGCTGGAGGGATGGATGGATGGATGGCTGGATGGATGGCTGGATAGATGGATGGCTGGATGGCTGGCTGGCTGAAGAGATGGAGGGATGGAGGGGTGGCTGGATGGATGTCTTGATGGATGGATGGCTGGTTGGATGGCTGGCTGGAGGGATGGATGGATGGATGGATGACTGGATGGATGGCTGGAAGAATGGATGGCTGAATGTATGGCTGGCTGGAGAGATGGATGAATGGTAGGATGGCTGGATGGATGGTTGGATGGAGGGATGGCTGGATGGATGACTGGCTGGAGGGATGAATGGATGGATGGATGGATGTCTGGATGGATGGAAGGCTGGATGGATGGCTGGCTGGAAGGATGGATGGATGGATGGATGGCTGAATGGATGGCTAGATCGATGGATGGTTGGATGGATGGCTGGCTGGAGGAATGGAGTCATGGATGGATGGCCGGATGGACGGCTGGATGGAAGGATGGCTGGATGCATGGCTGGCTGGAGGGATGGATTGGTGGATGGATGGCTGGATGGCTGGCTGGGTTGATGGATGGCTCGATGGATGGCTGGCTGGACGGATGGATGGATGGTTGGCTGGATGGATGGCTGGATGTAGGGATGGCTGGATGGTTGGCTGGCTGGAGGGATGGATGGATGGCTGGATTGATGGCTGGATGGTGGGGTGGCTGGATGGATGGCTCGCTGGAGGGATGGATGGATGGATTATTGGCTGGATGGATGGCTGGATGGAGGGATGGCTGTATGGGTGGCTGGCTGGAGGGATGGATGGATGGCTGGATGGACGGCTGGATGGAGGGATGGCTGGCTGGATGGATGACTGGATGGATGGCTGGAAGAATGGATGGCTGAATGTATGGCTGGCTGGAGAGATGGATGAATGGTTGGATGGCTGGATGGATGGTTGGATGGAGGGATGGCTGGATGGATGACTGGCTGGAGGGAAGGATGGATGGATGGATGGCTGGATGGGTGGCTGTATGGATGAATGGCTGGATGGATGGCTGGCTGGAGGGAAGCCTGGATGGATGGATGGCTGGCTGGAGGGATGGAAGGATGGATGGAAGGCTGGATGGACGGCTGGCTGGATGGCTGGATGTCTGGATGGTTGGCTGGATGGATGGATGGCTGGTTGGCTGGATGGATGGATGGAAGGCTGGATGGATGGATGGATGGACGGATGGATGGAGGGATGGATGGATGGATGGATGGATGGCTGGATGGATGGCTGGATGGCTGGATGGATGGATGGCTGGATGGATGGCTGGCTGGAGGGATGGATGGATGGATGGATGCATGGATGAATGGCTGGCTGGATGGATGGATGGATGGGTGGATGGATGGCTGGATGGATGGCTGGATGGATGGATGGACGGATGGATGGATGGCTGGATGGATGGCGGGATGGATGGATGGTTGGATGGATGGCTAGCTGGAGGGATGGATAGATGGCTGGCTGGAGGGATGGATGGATGGATGGCTGGATGGATGGCTGGATAGATGGATGGCTGGATGGCTGGCTGGCTGGAGAGATGGAGGGATGGAGGGGTGGCTGGATGGATGTCTTGATGGATGGATGGCTGGATGGATGGCTGGCTGGAGGGATGGATGGATGGATGGATGACTGAATGGATGGCTGGAAGAATGGATGGCTGAATGTATGGCTGGCTGGAGAGATGGATGAATGGTTGGATGGCTGGATGGATGGTTGGATGGAGGGATGGCTGGATGGATGACTGGCTGGAGGGATGAATGGATGGATGGATGGATGTCTGGATGGATGGCTTGATGGAGGAATGGCTGGATGGATGGCTGGCTGGAGGGATGGATGGCTGGATGGATGGCTGGCTGGAGGGAAGGATGGATGGATGGATGGCTGGATCGATGGCTGGATGGATGGTTGGCTGGATGGATGGCTGGCTGGAGGGAAGGATGGATGGATGGATGGCTGGATGGATGGCTGGATGGAGGAATGGTTGGATGGATGGATTGCTGGAGGTATGGATGGCTGGATGGATGGCTGGATGGATGGACGGCTGGATGGGCGATTGGCTGGAGGGATGGATGGATGGATGGCTGGATGGATGGCTGGCTGGAGGGATGGATGGATGGATGGATGGATGGATGGATGGATGGATGGCTGGATGGATGGCTGGATGGATGGATGGCTGGATGGATGGATGGCTGGAGTGATGGATGGGTGGATGGTTCGATGGATGGCTGGTTGAATGGATGGCTGGATGGATGGCTGGCTGGAGGGATTGAAGGATGGATGGGTGGCTGGATGGATGGCTGGATGGATGGCTGGATGGACGGATGGATGGATGGCTGGATGGATGGCTGGATGGATGGATGGATGGATGGATAGCTGGCTGGAGGGATAGATGGATGGATGGCTGGCTGGAGGGATTGAAGGATGGATGGGTGGCTGGATGGATGGCTGGATGGATGGCTGGATGGACGGATGGATGGCTGGATGAATGGCTGGCTGGATGGCTGGATAGATGGATGGCTGGATGGCTGGCTGGCTGGAGAGATGGATGGATGGATGGGTGGCTGGGTGGATGGCTGGATGGATGGATGTCCGGATGGTTGGCTGGCTGGAGGGATGGATGGATGGCTGGAAGGATGTCTGGATGGATGGATGGCTGGATGGATGGCTGGCTGGAGGGATGGATGGATGGATGGATGGCTGGATGGATGGCTGGATGGATGGATGGCTGGATGGATGGCTGGCTGGAGGGATGGATGGATGGATGGCTGGATGGATGGCTGGATGGATGGCTGGATGGATTGTTTGCTGGAGGAATGGATGGATTAATGAATGGCTGGACGGATAGCTGGATGGATGGAAGGCTGGATGGATGGCTGGCTGGAGGGATGGATGGATGGATGGCTGAATGGATGGCTAGATCGATGGATGGTTGGATGGATGGCTGGCTGGAGGAATGGAGTCATGGATGGATGGCCGGATGGACGGCTGGATGGAAGGATGGCTGGATGCATGGCTGGCTGGAGGGATGGATTGATGGATGGATGGCTGGATGGATGGCTGGATGGCTGGTTGGGTTGATGGATGGCTCGATGGATGGCTGCCGGGACGGATGGATGGATGGATGGCTGGATGGATGGCTGGATGGATGGCTGGATGGAGGGATGGCTGGATGGTTGGCTGGCTGCAGGGATGGATGGATGGCTGGATTGATGGCTGGATGGTGGGGTGGCTGGATGGATGGCTCGCTGGAGGGATGGATGGATGGATTATTGGCTGGATGGATGGCTGGATGGAGGGATGGCTGTATGGGTGGCTGGCTGGAGGGATGGATGGATGGCTGGATGGACGGCTGGATGGAGGGATGGCTGTCTGGATGGATGACTGGATGGATGGCTGGAAGAATGGATGGCTGAATGTATGGCTGGCTGGAGAGATGGATGAATGGTTGGATGGCTGGATGGATGGTTGGATGGAGGGATGGCTGGATGGATGACTGGCTGGAGGGATGGATGGATGGATGGATGGCTGGATGGGTGGCTGTATGGATGAATGGCTGGATGGATGGCTGGCTGGAGGGAAGCATGGATGGATGGATGGCTGGCTGGAGGGATGGAAGGATGGATGGAAGGCTGGATGGACGGCTGGAAGGATGGCTGGATGTCTGGATGGCTGGCTGGATGGATGGATGGCTGGTTGGCTGGATGGATGCATGGAAGGCTGGATGGATGGATGGATGGACGGATGGATGGAGGGATGGATGGATGGATGGATGGCTGGATGGATGGCTGGATGGCTGGATGGATGGATGGCTGGGTGGATGGCTGGCTGGAGGGATGGATGGATGGATGGATGCATGGATGGATGGCTGGCAGGATGGATGGATGGATGGCTGGATGGATGGCTGGATGGATGGCTGGATGGATGGATGGACGGATGGATGGATGGCTGGATGGATGGCGGGATGGATGGATGGCTGGATGGATGGCTGGCTCGAGGGATGGATGGATGGATGGATGACTGGATGGATGGCTGGAAGAATGGATGGCTGAATGTATGGCTGGCTGGAGAGATGGATGAATGGTTGGATGGCTGGATGGATGGTTGGATGGAGGGATGGCTGGATGGATGACTGGCTGGAGGGATGAATGGATGGATGGATGGCTGGATGGGTGGCTGTATGGATGGATGGCTGGATGGATGGCTGGCTGGAGGGAAGGATGGATGGATGGATGGCTGGATCGATGGCTGGATGGATGGTTGGCTGGATGGATGGCTGGCTGGAGGGACGGATGGATGGCTGGATGGATGGTTGGATGGATGGATGGCTGGATGGATGGCTGGCAGGAGGGATGGATGGATGGATGGATGGCTGGATGGATGGCTGGATGAATGGATGGCTGGATGGATGGCTGGCTGGAGGGATGGATGGCTGGATGGATGGATGGCTGGAGTGATGGATGGGTGGATGGTTCGATGGATGGCTGGTTGAATGGATGGCTGGCTGGAGGGATTGAAGGATGGATGGGTGGCTGGATGGATGGCTGGATGGATGGCTGGATGGACGGATGGATGGATGGATGGCTGGATGGATGGCTGGATGGATGGATGGATGGATGGCTGGCTGGAGGGATAGATGGATGGATGGCTGGCTGGAGGGATGGCTGGATGAATGGCTGGCTGGATGGCTGGATAGATGGATGGCTGGATGGCTGGCTGGCTGGAGAGATGGATGGATGGATGGGTGGCTGGGTGGATGGCTGGATGGATGGATGTCCGGATGGTTGGCTGGCTGGAGGGATGGATGGATGGCTGGATGGATGTCTGGATGGATGGATGGCTGGATGGATGGCTGGCTGGAGGGATGGATGGATGGATGGATGGCTGGATGGTTGGCTGGATGGATGGATGGCTGGATGGATGGCTGGCTGGAGGGATGGATGGATGGATGGCTGGATGGATGGCTGGATGGATGGCTGGATGGATTGTTTGCTGGAGGAATGGATGGATTAATGAATGGCTGGACGGATGGCTGGATGGATGGAAGGCTGGATGGATGGCTGGCTGGAGGGATGGATGGATGGATGGCTGAATGGATGGCTAGATCGATGGATGGTTGGATGGATGGCTGGCTGGAGGAATGGAGTCATGGATGGATGGCCGGATGGACGGCTGGATGGAAGGATGGCTGGATGCATGGCTGGCTGGAGGGATGGATTGATGGATGGATGGCTGGATGGCTGGCTGGGTTGATGGATGGCTCGATGGATGGCTGGCTGGACGGATGGATGGAGGGATGGCTGGATGGATGGCTGGATGTAGGGATGGCTGGATGGTTGGCTGGCTGGAGGGATGGATGGATGGCTGGATTGATGGCTGGATGGTGGGGTGGCTGGATGGATGGCTCGCTGGAGGGATGGATGGATGGATTTTTGGCTGGATGGATGGCTGGATGGAGGGATGGCTGTATGGGTGGCTGGCTGGAGGGATGGATGGATGGCTGGATGGACGGCTGGATGGAGGGATGGCTGGCTGGATGGATGACTGGATGGATGGCTGGAAGAATGGATGGCTGAATGTATGGCTGGCTGGAGAGATGGATGAATGGTTGGATGGCTGGATGGATGGTTGGATGGAGGGATGGCTGGATGGATGACTGGCTGGAGGGAAGGATGGATGGATGGATGGCTGGATGGGTGGCTGTATGGATGAATGGCTGGATGGATGGCTGGCTGGAGGGAAGCATGGATGGATGGATGGCTGGCTGGAGGGATGGAAGGATGGATGGAAGGCTGGATGGACGGCTGGATGGATGGCTGGATGTCTGGATGGCTGGCTGGATGGATGGATGGCTGGTTGGCTGGATGGATGGATGGAAGGCTGGATGGATGGACGGATGGATGGAGGGATGGATGGATGGCTGGATGGCTGGATGGATGGATGGCTGGATCGATGGCTGGCTGGAGGGATGGATGGATGGATGGATGGATGGCTGGATGGATGGCTGGATGGATGGATGGACGGATGGATGGATGGCTGGATGGATGGCGGGATGGATGGATGGCTGGATGGATGGCTGGCTGGAGGGATGGATGGATGGATGGCTGGATGGATGGCTGGATAGATGGATGGCTGGATGGCTGGCTGGCTGAAGAGATGGAGGGATGGAGGGGTGGCTGGATGGATGTCTTGATGGATGGATGGCTGGTTGGATGGCTGGCTGGAGGGATGGATGGATGGATGGATGACTGGATGGATGGCTGGAAGAATGGATGGCTGAATGTATGGCTGGCTGGAGAGATGGATGAATGGTAGGATGGCTGGATGGATGGTTGGATGGAGGGATGGCTGGATGGATGACTGGCTGGAGGGATGAATGGATGGATGGATGGATGTCTGGATGGATGGAAGGCTGGATGGATGGCTGGCTGGAAGGATGGATGGATGGATGGCTGAATGGATGGCTAGATCGATGGATGGTTGGATGGATGGCTGGCTGGAGGAATGGAGTCATGGATGGATGGCCGGATGGACGGCTGGATGGAAGGATGGCTGGATGCATGGCTGGCTGGAGGGATGGATTGGTGGATGGATGGCTGGATGGCTGGCTGGGTTGATGGATGGCTCGATGGATGGCTGGCTGGACGGATGGATGGATGGTTGGCTGGATGGATGGCTGGATGTAGGGATGGCTGGATGGTTGGCTGGCTGGAGGGATGGATGGATGGCTGGATTGATGGCTGGATGGTGGGGTGGCTGGATGGATGGCTCGCTGGAGGGATGGATGGATGGATTATTGGCTGGATGGATGGCTGGATGGAGGGATGGCTGTATGGGTGGCTGGCTGGAGGGATGGATGGATGGCTGGATGGACGGCTGGATGGAGGGATGGCTGGCTGGATGGATGACTGGATGGATGGCTGGAAGAATGGATGGCTGAATGTATGGCTGGCTGGAGAGATGGATGAATGGTTGGATGGCTGGATGGATGGTTGGATGGAGGGATGGCTGGATGGATGACTGGCTGGAGGGAAGGATGGATGGATGGATGGCTGGATGGGTGGCTGTATGGATGAATGGCTGGATGGATGGCTGGCTGGAGGGAAGCCTGGATGGATGGATGGCTGGCTGGAGGGATGGAAGGATGGATGGAAGGCTGGATGGACGGCTGGCTGGATGGCTGGATGTCTGGATGGCTGGCTGGATGGATGGATGGCTGGTTGGCTGGATGGATGGATGGAAGGCTGGATGGATGGATGGATGGACGGATGGATGGAGGGATGGATGGATGGATGGATGGATGGCTGGATGGATGGCTGGATGGCTGGATGGATGGATGGCTGGATGGATGGCTGGCTGGATGACTGGCTGGAGGGATGAATGGATGGATGGATGGATGTCTGGATGGATGGCTTGATGGAGGAATGGCTGGATGGATGGCTGGCTGGAGGGATGGATGGCTGGATGGATGGCTGGCTGGAGGGAAGGATGGATGGATGGATGGCTGGATCGATGGCTGGATGGATGGTTGGCTGGATGGATGGCTGGCTGGAGGGAAGGATGGATGGATGGATGGCTGGATCGATGGCTGGATGGATGGTTGGCTGGATGGATGGCTGGCTGGAGGGATCGGATGGATGGCTGGATGGATGGTTGGATGGATGGATGGCTGGATGGATGGCTGGCAGGAGGGATGGATGGATGGATGGATGGCTGGATGGATGGCTGGATGGATGGATGGCTGGATGGATGGCTGGCTGGAGGGATGGATGAATGTATGTCTGGATGGATGGATGGCCGAATCGATGTCTGGCTGATGGGATGGATGGATGGATGGATGGCTAAATGGATGGCTGGATGGATGGATGGCTGGATGGATGGTTCGCTGGAGGGATGGATGAATGGATAGATGGCTGGATGGATGGATGGATGGCTGGATGGATGGCTGGATGGATGGATGGATGGATGGATGGCTGGCTGGAGGGATAGATGGATGGAAAGCTGGCTGGAGGGATGGCTGGATGGATGGCTGGCTGGATGGCTGGATAGATGGATGGCTGGATGGCTGGCTGGCTGGAGAGATGGATGGATGGATGGGTGGCTGGGTGGATGGCTGGATGGATGGATGTCCGGATGGTTGGCTGGCTGGAGGGATGGATGGATGGCTGGATGGATGTCTGGATCGATGGATGGCTGGATGGATGGCTGGCTGGAGGGATGGATGGATGGATGGATGGCTGGATGGATGGCTGGATGGATGGATGGCTGGATGGATGGCTGGCTGGAGGGATGGATGGATGAATGGCTGGATGGATGGAAGAATGGATGGCTGAATGTATGGCTGACTGGAGAGATGGATGAATGGTTGGATGGCTGGATGGATGGTTGGATGGAGGGATGGCTGGATGGATGACTGGCTGGAGGGATGGATGGATGGATGGATGGCTGGATGGGTGGCTGTATGGATGGATGGCTGGATGGATGGCTGGCTGGACGGAAGGATGGATGGATGGATGGCTGGCTGGAGGGATGGAAGGATGGATGGAAGGCTGGATGGACGGCTGGATGGATGGCTGGATGTCTGGATGGCTGGCTGGATGGATGGATGGCTGGTTGGCTGGATGGATGGATGGAAGGCTGGATGGATGGATGGATGGACGGATGGATGGACGGATGGATGGATGGATGGATGGCTGGATGGATGGCTGGATGGATGGATGGCTGGAATGATGGATGGCTGGATGGATGGCTGGCTGGAGGGATGGATGGATGGATGGATGCATGGATGAATGGCTGGCTGGATGGATGGATGGATGGCTGGATGGATGGCTGGATGGATGGCTGGATGGATGGATGGACGGATGGAAGGATGGCTGGATGAATGGAGGGATGGATGGATGGTTGGATGGATGGCTGGCTGGAGGGATGGATGGATGGATGGCTGGCTGGAGGGATGGATGGATGGATGGCTGGATGGATGGCTGGATAGATGGATGGCTGGTTGGCTGGCTGGCTGGAGAGATGGAGGGATGGAGGGGTGGCTGGATGGATGTCTGGATGGATGGGTGGCTGGATGGATGGCTGGCTGGAGGAATGGATGAATGGATGGATGACTGGATGGATGGCTGGAAGAATGGATGGCTGGATGGATGACTGGCTGGAGGGATGAATGGATGGATGGATGGCTGGATGGGTGGCTGTATGGATGGATGGCTGGATGGATGGTTCGCTGGAGGGATGGATGAATGGATAGATGGCTGGATGGATGGCGGGATGGCTGGTTGGCTGGATGGGTGGCTGGCTGGGCGGATGGATTGATGGATGGATGGCTGGATGGATGGCTGGATGGATGGATGAATGGATGGCTGGCCGGCTGGAGGTATGGATGGATGGATGAATGGCTGGGTGGATGGCTGGATGGAGAGATGGATGAATGTATGGATGGCTGGATGGATGGCTGGATGGACGGATGGCTGGATTGATGGCTGACTGGAGTGATGAATGGATGGATGGCTGGATGGATGGCTGGATGGATGGATGGCTGGATGAATGGCTTGCTGGAGGGATGGATGGGTGGATGTATGGCTGGATGGATGGCTTGATGGATGGATGGCTGGATGATTGGCTGGCTGGAGGGATGGATGGATGGATGGATGGCTGGATGGATGGCTGGATGGATGGATCGCTGGATGGATGGCTGGATGGATGGATGGATGGATAGCTGGATGGATGGATGGTTGGATGGATGGATGGCTGGATGGCTGGAAGGCTGGATGGATGGATTGCTGGATGGCTGGCTGGATGGATGGATGGATGGATGGCTGGATGGATGGCTGGATGGAGGGATGGCTGGATGGATGGCTGGCTGGAGTGACGGATGGATGGATGGCTGGAGGAATGGCTATATGGAGGGATGGCTGGATGGAAGGCCGGCCGGATGGATGGATGGCTGGATGGATGGATGGATGGACGGATGGATGGAGGGATGGCTGGATGGATGGCTGGCTGGAGGGATGGATGGATGGATGGATGGCTGGATGGATGGCTGGCTGGAGGGATGTATTAATGGGTGGATGGATGGCTGGATGGATGGCTGGCTGGGCGGATGGATTGATGGATGGATGGCTGGATGGATGGCTGGATGGATGGATGGATGGATTGCTGTCTGGCTGGAGGAATGGATGGATTAATGAATGGCTGGACGGATGGCTGGATGGATGGAAGGCTGGATGGATGGCTGGCTGGAGGGATGGATGGATGGATGGCTGAATGGATGGCTAGATCGATGGGTGGTTGGATGGATGGCTGGCTGGAGGAATGGAGTCATGGATGGGTGGCCGGATGGACGGCTGGATGGAGGAATGGTTGGATGGATGGATTGCTGGAGGGATGGATGGCTGGATGGATGGCTGGATGGATGGACGGCTGGATGGGCGATTGGCTGGAGTGATGGATGGATGGATGGCTGGATGGATGGCTGGATGGATGGATGGCTGGATGGATGGATGGCTGGAGTGATGGATGGGTGGATGGTTCGATGGATGGCTGGTTGAATGGATGGCTGGATGGATGGCTGGCTGGAGGGATTGAAGGATGGATGGATGGCTGCATGGATGGCTGGATGGATGGCTGGATGGACGGATGGATGGATGGATGGCTGGATGGATGGCTGGATGGATGGATGGATGGATGGATGGCTGGCTGGAGTGATAGATGGATGGATGGCTGGCTGGAGGGATGGCTGGATGGATGGCTGGCTGGATGGCTGGATAGATGGATGGCTGGATGGCTGGCTGGCTGGAGAGCTGGATGGATGGATGGGTGGCTGGATGGATGGCTGGATGGATGGCTGGATGGATTGTTTGCTGGAGGAATGGATGGATTAATGAATGGCTGGACGGATGGCTGGATGGATGGAAGGCTGGATGGATGGCTGGCTGGAGGGATGGATGGATGGATGGCTGAATGGATGGCTAGATCGATGGGTGGTTGGATGGATGGCTGGCTGGAGGAATGGAGTCATGGATGGATGGCCGGATGGACGGCTGGATGGAAGGATGGCTGGATGCATGGCTGGCTGGAGGGATGGATTGATGGATGGATGGCTGGATGGCTGGCTGGGTTGATGCATGGCTCGATGGATGGCTGGCTGGACGGATGGATGGATGGATGGCTGGTTGGATGGCTGGATGGAGGGATGGCTGGATGGTTGGCTGGCTGGAGGGATGGATGGATGGCTGGATTGATGGCTGGATGGTGGGGTGGCTGGATGAATGGCTGGCTGGAGGGATGGATGGATGGATTATTGGCTGGATGGATGGCTGGATGGAGGGATGGCTGTATGGGTGGCTGGCTGAAGGGATGGATGGATGGCTGGATGGACGGCTGGATGGAGGGATGGCTGGCTGGATGGATGACTGGATGGAAGGCTGGAAGAATGGATGGCTGAATGTATGGTTGGCTGGAGAGATGGATGAATGGTTGGATGGCTGGATGGATGGTTGGATGGAGGGATGGCTGGATGGATGACTGGATGGAGGGATGGATGGATGGATGGATGGCTGGATGGGTGGCTGTATGGATGGATGGCTGGATGGATGGCTGGCTGGATGGAAGGATGGATGGAAGGCTGGATGGACGGCTGGATGAATGGCTGGATGTCTGGATGGCTGGCTGGATGGATGGATGGCTGGTTGGCTGGATGGATGGATGGAAGGCTGGATGGATGGATGGATGGACGGATGGATGGAGGGATGGATGGATGGATGGATGGCTGGATGGATGGCTGGATGGATGGATGGCTGGAAGGATGGATGGCTGGATGGATTGCTGGCTGGAGGGATGGATGGATGGATGGATGCATGGATGAATGGTTGGCTGGATGGATGGATGGATGGCTGGATGGATGGCTGGATGGATGGCCGGATGGATGGATGGACGGATGGATGGATGGCTGGATGGATGGCGGGATGGATGGATGGCTGGATGGATGGCTGGCTGGAGGGATGGATGGATGGATGGCTGGCCGGAGGGATGGATGGATGGATGGCTGGATGGATGGCTGGATAGATGGATGGCTGGATGGCTGGCTGGCTGGAGAGATGGAAGGATGGAGGGGTGGCTGGATGGATGTCTGGATGGATGGATGGCTGGATGGATGGCTGGCTGGAGGGATGGATGGATGGATGGATGGATGACTGGATGGATGGCTGGAAGAATGGATGGCTGAATGTATGGCTGGCTGGAGAGATGGATGAATGGTTGGATGGCTGGATGGATGGTTGGATGGAGGGATGGCTGGATGGATGACTGGCTGGAGGGATGAATGGATGGATGGATGGCTGGATGGGTGGCTGTATGGATGGATGGCTGGATGGATGGCTGGCTGGAGGGAAGGATGGATGGATGGATGGCTGGATCGATGGCTGGATGGATGGTTTGCTGGATGGATGGCTGGCTGGAGGGACGGATGGATGGCTGGATGGATGGTTGGATGGATGGATGGCTGGATGGATGGCTGGCAGGACGGATGGATGGATGGATGGATGGCTGGATGGATGGCTGGATGGATGGATGGCTGGATGGATGGCTGGCTCGAGGGATGAATGAATGTATGTCTGGATGGATGGATGGCCGAATGGATGTCTGGCTGATGGGATGGATGGATGGATGGATAACTAAATGGATGGCTGGATGGATGGATGGCTGGATGGATGGTTCGCTGGAGGGATGGATGAATGGATAGATGGCTTGATGGATGGCGGGATGGCTGGTTGGCTGGATGGGTGGCTGGCTGGGCGGATGGATTGATGGATGGATGGCTGGATGGATGGCTGGATGGATGGATGAATGGATGGCTGGCCGGCTGGAGGTATGGATGGATGGATGAATGGCTGGATGGATGGCTGGATGGAGAGACGGATGAATGCATGGATGGCTGGATGGATGGCTGGATGGACGGATGGCTGGATTGATAGCTGGCGGGAGGAATGAATGGATGGATGGCTGGATGGATGGCTGGATGGATGACTGGCTGGATGAATAGCTTGCTGGAGGGATGGATGGATGGAGGGATGGATGGATGGTTGGCTGGCTGGAGGAATGGATGGATGGCTGGATGGATGGCTGGATGGAGGGATGGCTGGATGGATGGCTGGCTGGAGGGATGGATGGATGGATTATTGGCTGGATGGATGGCTGGATGGAGGGATGGCTGGATGGGTGGCTGGCTGGAGGGATGGATGGATGGCTGGATGGATGGCTGGATGGAGGGATGACTGGCTGGAGTGACGGATGGATGGATGGCTGGATGGATGGCTGTATGGAGGGATGGCTGGATGGATGGATGGCTGGATGGATGGATGGACGGATGGATGGCTGGATGGATGGCTGGACGGAGGAATGGTTGGATGGATGGATTGCTGGAGGGATGGATGGCTGGATGGATGGCTGGATGGATGGCTGGATGGATGGGCGGCTGGATGGGCGATTGGCTGGAGGGATGTATGGATGGATGGCTGGATGGATGGCTGGCTGGAGGGATGGATGGATGGATGGATGGATGGATGGCTGGACGGATGGCTGGATGGATGGATGGCTGGATGGATGGATGGCTGGAGTGATGGATGGGTGGATGGTTCGATGGATGGCTGGTTGAATGGATGGCTGGATGGATGGCTGGCTGGAGGGATTGAAGAATGGATGGATGGCTGGATGGATGGCTGGATGGATGGCTGGATGGACGGATGGATGGATGGATGACTGGATGGATGGCTGGATGGATGGATGGATGGATGGCTGGCTGGCTGGAGGGATAGATGGATGGATGGCTGGCTGGAGGGATGGCTGGATGGATGGCTGGCTGGATGGCTGGACAGATGGATGGCTGGATGGCTGGTTGGCTGGAGAGATGGATGGATGGATGGGTGGCTGGGTGGATGGCTGGATGGATGGATGTCCGGATCGTTGGCTGGCTGGAGGGATGGATGGATGGCTGGATGGACGGCTGGATGGAGGGATGGCTGGCTGGATGGCTGGCTGGAGGGATGGATGGATGGATGGATGGCTGGACGGATGGCTGGATGGATGGATGGCTGGATGGATGGATGGCTGGAGTGATGGATGGGTGGATGGTTCGATGGATGGCTGGTTGAATGGATGGCTGGATGGATGGCTGGCTGGAGGGATTGAAGAATGGATGGATGGCTGGATGGATGGCTGGATGGATGGCTGGATGGACGGATGGATGGATGGATGACTGGATGGATGGCTGGATGGATGGATGGATGGATGGATGGCTGGCTGGAGGGATAGATGGATGGATGGCTGGCTGGAGGGATGGCTGGATGGATGGCTGGCTGGATGGCTGGACAGATGGATGGCTGGATGGCTGGCTGGCTGGAGAGATGGATGGATGGATGGGTGGCTGGGTGGATGGCTGGATGGATGGATGTCCGGATCGTTGGCTGGCTGGAGGGATGGATGGATGGCTGGATGGACGGCTGGATGGAGGGATGGCTGGCTGGATGGCTGGCTGGAGGGATGGATGGATGGATGGATGGCTGGATGGATGGCTGGATGGAGGGATGGCTGGATGGATGGCTGGCTGGAGAGATGGATGGATGGATGAATGGCCGAATGGATGGCTGGATGGATGGCTGGCTGGAGGGATGGAAGGATGGATGGAAGGCTGGATGGACGGCTGGATGGATGGCTGGATGTCTGGATGGCTGGCTGGATGGATGGATGGCTGGTTGGCTGGATGGATGGATGGAAGGCTGGATGGAAGAATGGATGGACGGATGGATGGAGGGATGGATGGATGGATGGATGGCTGGAGGGATGGCTGGATGGATGGATGGCTGGATGGATGGATGGCTGGATGGATGGCTGGCTGGAGGGATGGATGGATGGATGGATGCATGGATGAATGGCTGGCTGGATGTATGGATGGATGGCTGGATGGATGGCTGGATGGATGGCTGGATGGATGGATGGACGGATGGATGGATGGCTGGATGGATGGCGGGATGGATGGATGGCTGGATGGATGGCTGGCTGGAGGGATGGATGGATGGATGGCTGGCTGGAGGGATGGATGGATGGATGGCTGGATGGATGGCTGGATAAATGGATGGCTGGATGGCTGGCTGGCTGGAGAGATGGATGGATGGATGGGTGGCTGAATGGATGGCTGGATGGATGGATGTCCGGATGGATGGCTGGCTGGAGGGATAGATGGTTGGATGGATGGCTGGATGGATGTCTGGATGGATGGATGGCTGGATGGATGGCTGGCTGGTGGGATGGATGGATGTATGGATGGCTGGATGGATGGCTGGCTGGAGGGATGGATGGATGGATGGATGGCTGGATGGATGGCTGGATGGATGGCTGGATGGATTGCTGGCTGGAGGAATGGATGGATTAATGAATGGCTGGACGGATGGCTGGATGGATGGAAGGCTGGATGGATGGCTGGCTGGAGGGATGGATGGATGGCTGGCTGAATGGATGGCTAGATCGATGGATGGCTGTATGGATGGCTTGCTGGAGGAATGGAGTCATGGATGGATGGCCGGATGGACGGCTGGATGGAAGGATGGCTGGATGCATGGCTGGCTGGAGGGATGGATTGATGGATGGTTGTCTGGATGGCTGGCTGGATGGATGGATGGCTCGATGGATGGCTGGCTGGAGGGATGGATGGATGGATGGGTGGATGGCTGGATGGATGGCTGGATGGAGGGATGGCTGGATGGTTGGCTGGCTGGAGGAATGGATGGATGGCTGGATGGATGGCTGGGTGGAGGGATGGCTGGATGGATGGCTGGCTGGAGGGATGGATGGATGGATTATTGGCTGGATGGATGGCTGGATGGAGGAATGGCTGGATGGGTGGCTGGCTGGAGGGATGGATGGATGGCTGGATGGATGGCTGGATGGAGGGATGACTGGCTGGAGTGACGGATAGATGGATGGCTGGATGGATGGCTGTATGGAGGGATGGCTGGATGGAAGGCTGGATGGATGGATGGCTGGATGGATGGATGGATGGACGGATGGATGGAGGGATGGCTGGATGGATATCTGGCTGGAGGGATGGATGGATGGATGGATGGCTGGATGGATGGCTGGATGGAGGAATGGTTGGATGGATGGATTGCTGGAGGTATGGATGGCTGGATGGATGGCTGGATGGATGGCTGGATGGATGGACGGCTGGATGGGCGATTGGCTGGAGGGATGGATGGATGGATGGCTGGATGGCTGGCTGGCTGGAGGGTTGGATGGATGGATGGATGGATGGATGGATGGATGGATGGCTGGATGGATGGCTGGATGGATGGATGGCTGGATGGATGGATGGCTGGAGTGATGGATGGGTGGATGGTTCGATGGATGGCTGGTTGAATGGATGGCTGGATGGATGGCTGGCTGGAGGGATTGAAGGATGGATGGGTGGCTGGATGGATGGCTGGATGGATGGCTGGATGGACGGATGGATGGATGGCTGGATGGATGGCTGGATGGATGGATGGATGGATGGATGGCTGGCTGGAGGGATAGATGGATGGATGGCTGGCTGGAGGGATGGCTGGATGAATGGCTGGCTGGATGGCTGGATAGATGGATGGCTGGATGGCTGGCTGGCTGGAGAGATGGATGGATGGATGGGTGGCTGGGTGGATGGCTGGATGGATGGATGTCCGGATGGTTGGCTGGCTGGAGGGATGGATGGATGGCTGGAAGGATGTCTGGATGGATGGATGGCTGGATGGATGGCTGGCTGGAGGGATGGATGGATGGATGGATGGCTGGATGGATGGCTGGATGGATGGATGGCTGGATGGATGGCTGGCTGGAGGGATGGATGGATGGATGGCTGGATGGATGGCTGGATGGATGGCTGGATGGATTGTTTGCTGGAGGAATGGATGGATTAATGAATGGCTGGACGGATGGCTGGATGGATGGAAGGCTGGATGGATGGCTGGCTGGAGGGATGGATGGATGGATGGCTGAATGGATGGCTAGATCGATGGATGGTTGGATGGATGGCTGGCTGGAGGAATGGAGTCATGGATGGATGGCCGGATGGACGGCTGGATGGAAGGATGGCTGGATGCATGGCTGGCTGGAGGGATGGATTGATGGATGGATGGCTGGATGGATGGCTGGATGGCTGGCTGGTTTGATGGATGGCTCGATGGATGGCTGCCGGGACGGATGGATGGATGGATGGCTGGATGGATGGCTGGATGGATGGCTGGATGGAGGGATGGCTGGATGGTTGGCTGGCTGCAGGGATGGATGGATGGCTGGATTGATGGCTGGATGGTGGGGTGGCTGGATGGATGGCTCGCTGGAGGGATGGATGGATGGATTATTGGCTGGATGGATGGCTGGATGGAGGGATGGCTGTATGGGTGGCTGGCTGGAGGGATGGATGGATGGCTGGATGGACGGCTGGATGGAGGGATGGCTGTCTGGATGGATGACTGGATGGATGGCTGGAAGAATGGATGGCTGAATGTATGGCTGGCTGGAGAGATGGATGAATGGTTGGATGGCTGGATGGATGGTTGGATGGAGGGATGGCTGGATGGATGACTGGCTGGAGGGATGGATGGATGGATGGATGGCTGGATGGGTGGCTGTATGGATGAATGGCTGGATGGATGGCTGGCTGGAGGGAAGCATGGATGGATGGATGGCTGGCTGGAGGGATGGAAGGATGGATGGAAGGCTGGATGGACGGCTGGATGGATGGCTGGATGTCTGGATGGCTGGCTGGATGGATGGATGGCTGGTTGGCTGGATGGATGCATGGAAGGCTGGATGGATGGATGGATGGACGGATGGATGGAGGGATGGATGGATGGATGGATGGCTGGATGGATGGCTGGATGGCTGGATGGATGGATGGCTGGATGGATGGCTGGCTGGAGGGATGGATGGATGGATGGATGCATGGATGAATGGCTGGCAGGATGAATGGATGGATGGCTTGATGGATGGCGGGATGGATGGATGGCTGGATGGATGGCTGGCTCGAGGGATGGATGGATGGATGGATGACTGGATGGATGGCTGGAAGAATGGATGGCTGAATGTATGGCTGGCTGGAGAGATGGATGAATGGTTGGATGGCTGGATGGATGGCTGGATGGAGGGATGGCTGGATGGATGACTGGCTGGAGGGATGAATGGATGGATGGATGGCTGGATGGGTGGCTGTATGGATGGATGGCTGGATGGATGGCTGGCTGGAGGGAAGGATGGATGGATGGATGGCTGGATCGATGGCTGGATGGATGGTTGGCTGGATGGATGGCTGGCTGGAGGGACGGATGGATGGCTGGATGGATGGTTGGATGGATGGATGGCTGGATGGATGGCTGGCAGGAGGGATGGATGGATGGATGGATGGCTGGATGGATGGCTGGATGAATGGATGGCTGGATGGATGGCTGGCTGGAGGGATGGATGGCTGGATGGATGGATGGCTGGAGTGATGGATGGGTGGATGGTTCGATGGATGGCTGGTTGAATGGATGGCTGGCTGGAGGGATTGAAGGATGGATGGGTGGCTGGATGGATGGCTGGATGGATGGCTGGATGGACGGATGGATGGATGGATGGCTGGATGGATGGCTGGATGGATGGATGGATGGATGGATGGCTGGCTGGAGGGATAGATGGATGGATGGCTGGCTGGAGGGATGGCTGGATGAATGGCTGGCTGGATGGCTGGATAGATGGATGGCTGGATGGCTGGCTGGCTGGAGAGATGGATGGATGGATGGGTGGCTGGGTGGATGGCTGGATGGATGGATGTCCGGATGGTTGGCTGGCTGGAGGGATGGATGGATGGCTGGATGGATGTCTGGATGGATGGATGGCTGGATGGATGGCTGGCTGGAGGGATGGATGGATGGATGGATGGCTGGATGGATGGCTGGATGGATGGATGGCTGGATGGATGGCTGGCTGGAGGGATGGATGGATGGATGGCTGGATGGATGGCTGGATGGATGGCTGGATGGATTGTTTGCTGGAGGAATGGATGGATTAATGAATGGCTGGACGGATGGCTGGATGGATGGAAGGCTGGATGGATGGCTGGCTGGAGGGATGGATGGATGGATGGCTGAATGGATGGCTAGATCGATGGATGGTTGGATGGATGGCTGGCTGGAGGAATGGAGTCATGGATGGATGGCCGGATGGACGGCTGGATGGAAGGATGGCTGGATGCATGGCTGGCTGGAGGGATGGATTGATGGATGGATGGCTGGATGGCTGGCTGGGTTGATGGATGGCTCGATGGATGGCTGGCTGGACGGATGGATGGAGGGATGGCTGGATGGATGGCTGGATGTAGGGATGGCTGGATGGTTGGCTGGCTGGAGGGATGGATGGATGGCTGGATTGATGGCTGGATGGTGGGGTGGCTGGATGGATGGCTCGCTGGAGGGATGGATGGATGGATTTTTGGCTGGATGGATGGCTGGATGGAGGGATGGCTGTATGGGTGGCTGGCTGGAGGGATGGATGGATGGCTGGATGGACGGCTGGATGGAGGGATGGCTGGCTGGATGGATGACTGGATGGATGGCTGGAAGAATGGATGGCTGAATGTATGGCTGGCTGGAGAGATGGATGAATGGTTGGATGGCTGGATGGATGGTTGGATGGAGGGATGGCTGGATGGATGACTGGCTGGAGGGAAGGATGGATGGATGGATGGCTGGATGGGTGGCTGTATGGATGAATGGCTGGATGGATGGCTGGCTGGAGGGAAGCATGGATGGATGGATGGCTGGCTGGAGGGATGGAAGGATGGATGGAAGGCTGGATGGACGGCTGGATGGATGGCTGGATGTCTGGATGGCTGGCTGGATGGATGGATGGCTGGTTGGCTGGATGGATGGATGGAAGGCTGGATGGATGGACGGATGGATGGAGGGATGGATGGATGGCTGGATGGCTGGATGGATGGATGGCTGGATGGATGGCTGGCTGGAGGGATGGATGGATGGATGGATGGATGGCTGGATGGATGGCTGGATGGATGGATGGACGGATGGATGGATGGCTGGATGGATGGCGGGATGGATGGATGGCTGGATGGATGGCTGGCTGGAGGGATGGATGGATGGATGGCTGGATGGATGGCTGGATAGATGGATGGCTGGATGGCTGGCTGGCTGAAGAGATGGAGGGATGGAGGGGTGGCTGGATGGATGTCTTGATGGATGGATGGCTGGATGGATGGCTGGCTGGAGGGATGGATGGATGGATGGATGACTGGATGGATGGCTGGAAGAATGGATGGCTGAATGTATGGCTGGCTGGAGAGATGGATGAATGGTAGGATGGCTGGATGGATGGCTGGCTGGAGGGATGGATTGATGGATGGATGGCTGGATGGATGGCTGGATGGCTGGCTGGTTTGATGGATGGCTCGATGGATGGCTGCCGGGACGGATGGATGGATGGATGGCTGGATGGATGGCTGGATGGATGGCTGGATGGAGGGATGGCTGGATGGTTGGCTGGCTGCAGGGATGGATGGATGGCTGGATTGATGGCTGGATGGTGGGGTGGCTGGATGGATGGCTCGCTGGAGGGATGGATGGATGGATTATTGGCTGGATGGATGGCTGGATGGAGGGATGGCTGTATGGGTGGCTGGCTGGAGGGATGGATGGATGGCTGGATGGACGGCTGGATGGAGGGATGGCTGTCTGGATGGATGACTGGATGGATGGCTGGAAGAATGGATGGCTGAATGTATGGCTGGCTGGAGAGATGGATGAATGGTTGGATGGCTGGATGGATGGTTGGATGGAGGGATGGCTGGATGGATGACTGGCTGGAGGGATTGATGGATGGATGGATGGCTGGATGGGTGGCTGTATGGATGAATGGCTGGATGGATGGCTGGCTGGAGGGAAGCATGGATGGATGGATGGCTGGCTGGAGGGATGGAAGGATGGATGGAAGGCTGGATGGACGGCTGGATGGATGGATGGATGTCTGGATGGCTGGCTGGATGGATGGATGGCTGGTTGGCTGGATGGATGCATGGAAGGCTGGATGGATGGATGGATGGACGGATGGATGGAGGGATGGATGGATGGATGGATGGCTGGATGGATGGCTGGATGGCTGGATGGATGGATGGCTGGATGGATGGCTGGCTGGAGGGATGGATGGATGGATGGATGCATGGATGAATGGCTGGCAGGATGGATGGATGGATGGCTGGATGGATGGCTGGATGGATGGCTGGATGGATGGATGGACGGATGGATGGATGGCTGGATGGATGGCGGGATGGATGGATGGCTGGATGGATGGCTGGCTCGAGGGATGGATGGATGGATGGATGACTGGATGGATGGCTGGAAGAATGGATGGCTGAATGTATGGCTGGCTGAAGAGATGGTTGAATGGTTGGATGGCTGGATGGATGGTTGGATGGAGGGATGGCTGGATGGATGACTGGCTGGAGGGATGAATGGATGGATGGATGGCTGGATGGGTGGCTGTATGGATGGATGGCTGGATGGATGGCTGGCTGGAGGGAAGGATGGATGGATGGATGGCTGGATCGATGGCTGGATGGATGGTTGGCTGGATGGATGGCTGGCTGGAGGGACGGATGGATGGCTGGATGGATGGTTGGATGGATGGATGGCTGGATGGATGGCTGGCAGGAGGGATGGATGGATGGATGGATGGCTGGATGGATGGCTGGATGAATGGATGGCTGGATGGATGGCTGGCTGGAGGGATGGATGGCTGGATGGATGGATGGCTGGAGTGATGGATGGGTGGATGGTTCGATGGATGGCTGGTTGAATGGATGGCTGGCTGGAGGGATTGAAGGATGGATGGGTGGCTGGATGGATGGCTGGATGGATGGCTGGATGGACGGATGGATGGATGGATGGCTGGATGGATGGCTGGATGGATGGATGGATGGATGGATGGCTGGCTGGAGGGATAGATGGATGGATGGCTGGCTGGAGGGATGGCTGGATGAATGGCTGGCTGGATGGCTGGATAGATGGATGGCTGGATGGCTGGCTGGCTGGAGAGATGGATGGATGGATGGGTGGCTGGGTGGATGGCTGGATGGATGGATGTCCGGATGGTTGGCTGGCTGGAGGGATGGATGGATGGCTGGATGGATGTCTGGATGGATGGATGGCTGGATGGATGGCTGGCTGGAGGGATGGATGGATGGATGGATGGCTGGATGGATGGCTGGATGGATGGATGGCTGGATGGATGGCTGGCTGGAGGGATGGATGGATGGATGGCTGGATGGATGGCTGGATGGATGGCTGGATGGATTGTTTGCTGGAGGAATGGATGGATTAACGAATGGCTGGACGGATGGCTGGATGGATGGAAGGCTGGATGGATGGCTGGCTGGAGGGATGGATGGATGGATGGCTGAATGGATGGCTAGATCGATGGATGGTTGGATGGATGGCTGGCTGGAGGAATGGAGTCATGGATGGATGGCCGGATGGACGGCTGGATGGAAGGATGGCTGGATGCATGGCTGGCTGGAGGGATGGATTGATGGATGGATGGCTGGATGGCTGGCTGGGTTGATGGATGGCTCGATGGATGGCTGGCTGGACGGATGGATGGAGGGATGGCTGGATGGATGGCTGGATGTAGGGATGGCTGGATGGTTGGCTGGCTGGAGGGATGGATGGATGGCTGGATTGATGGCTGGATGGTGGGGTGGCTGGATGGATGGCTCGCTGGAGGGATGGATGGATGGATTTTTGGCTGGATGGATGGCTGGATGGAGGGATGGCTGTATGGGTGGCTGGCTGGAGGGATGGATGGATGGCTGGATGGACGGCTGGATGGAGGGATGGCTGGCTGGATGGATGACTGGATGGATGGCTGGAAGAATGGATGGCTGAATGTATGGCTGGCTGGAGAGATGGATGAATGGTTGGATGGCTGGATGGATGGTTGGATGGAGGGATGGCTGGATGGATGACTGGCTGGAGGGAAGGATGGATGGATGGATGGCTGGATGGGTGGCTGTATGGATGAATGGCTGGATGGATGGCTGGCTGGAGGGAAGCATGGATGGATGGATGGCTGGCTGGAGGGATGGAAGGATGGATGGAAGGCTGGATGGACGGCTGGATGGATGGCTGGATGTCTGGATGGCTGGCTGGATGGATGGATGGCTGGTTGGCTGGATGGATGGATGGAAGGCTGGATGGATGGACGGATGGATGGAGGGATGGATGGATGGCTGGATGGCTGGATGGATGGATGGCTGGATGGATGGCTGGCTGGAGGGATGGATGGATGGATGAATGGATGGCTGGATGGATGGCTGGATGGATGGATGGATGGATGGATGGATGGCTGGATGGATGGCGGGATGGATGGATGGCTGGATGGATGGCTGGCTGGAGGGATGGATGGATGGATGGCTGGATGGATGGCTGGATAGATGGATGGCTGGATGGCTGGCTGGCTGAAGAGATGGAGGGATGGAGGGGTGGCTGGATGGATGTCTTGATGGATGGATGGCTGGATGGATGGCTGGCTGGAGGGATGGATGGATGGATGGATGACTGGATGGATGGCTGGAAGAATGGATGGCTGAATGTATGGCTGGCTGGAGAGATGGATGAATGGTAGGATGGCTGGATGGATGGTTGGATGGATGGATGTCTGGATGGATGGAAGGCTGGATGGATGGCTGGCTGGAGGGATGGATGGATGGATGGCTGAATGGATGGCTAGATCGATGGATGGTTGGATGGATGGCTGGCTGGAGGAATGGAGTCATGGATGGATGGCCGGATGGACGGCTGGATGGAAGGATGGCTGGATGCATGGCTGGCTGGAGGGATGGATTGATGGATGGATGGCTGGATGGCTGGCTGGGTTGATGGATGGCTCGATGGATGGCTGGCTGGACGGATGGATGGATGGATGGCTGGATGGATGGCTGGATGTAGGGATGGCTGGATGGTTGGCTGGCTGGAGGGATGGATGGATGGCTGGATTGATGGCTGGATGGTGGGGTGGCTGGATGGATGGCTCGCTGGAGGGATGGATGGATGGATTATTGGCTGGATGGATGGCTGGATGGAGGGATGGCTGTATGGGTGGCTGGCTGGAGGGATGGATGGATGGCTGGATGGACGGCTGGATGGAGGGATGGCTGGCTGGATGGATGACTGGATGGATGGCTGGAAGAATGGATGGCTGAATGTATGGCTGGCTGGAGAGATGGATGAATGGTTGGATGGCTGGATGGATGGTTGGATGGAGGGTGGCTGGATGGATGACTGGCTGGAGGGAAGGATGGATGGATGGATGGCTGGATGGGTGGCTGTATGGATGAATGGCTGGATGGATGGCTGGCTGGAGGGAAGCATGGATGGATGGATGGCTGGCTGGAGGGATGGAAGGATGGATGGAAGGCTGGATGGACGGCTGGATGGATGGCTGGATGTCTGGATGGCTGGCTGGATGGATGGATGGCTGGTTGGCTGGATGGATGGATGGAAGGCTGGATGGATGGATGGATGGACGGATGGATGGAGGGATGGATGGATGGATGGATGGATGGCTGGATGGATGGCTGGATGGCTGGATGGATGGATGGCTGGATGGATGGCTGGCTGGAGGGATGGATGGATGGATGGATGGATGGATGAATGGCTGGCTGGATGGATGGATGGATGGGTGGATGGATGGCTGGATGGATGGCTGGATGGATGGATGGACGGATGGATGGATGGCTGGATGGATGGCGGGATGGATGGATGGCTGGATGGATGGCTGGCTGGAGGGATGGATGGATGGCTGGCTGGAGGGATGGATTGATGGATGGCTGGATGGATGGCTGGATAGATGGATGGCTGGATGGCTGGCTGGCTGGAGAGATGGAGGGATGGAGGGGTGGGTGGATGGATGTCTTGATGGATGGATGGCTGGATGGATGGCTGGCTGGAGGGATGGATGGATGGATGGATGACTGAATGGATGGCTGGAAGAATGGATGGCTGAATGTATGGCTGGCTGGAGAGATGGATGAATGGTTGGATGGCTGGATGGATGGTTGGATGGAGGGATGGCTGGATGGATGACTGGCTGGAGGGATGAATGGATGGATGGATGGATGTCTGGATGGATGGCTTGATGGAGGAATGGCTGGATGGATGGCTGGCTGGAGGGATGGATGGCTGGATGGATGGCTGGCTGGAGGGAAGGATGGATGGATGGATGGCTGGATCGATGGCTGGATGGATGGTTGGCTGGATGGATGGCTGGCTGGAGGGAAGGATGGATGGATGGATGGCTGGATCGATGGCTGGATGGATGGTTGGCTGGATGGATGGCTGGCCGGAGGGATCGGATGGATGGCTGGATGGATGGTTGGATGGATGGATGGCTGGATGGATGGCTGGCAGGAGGGATGGATGGATGGATGGATGGCTGGATGGATGGCTGGATCGATGGATGGCTGGATGGATGGCTGGCTGGACGGATGGATGAATGTATGTCTGGATGGATGGATGGCCGAATCGATGTCTGGCTGATGGGATGGATGGTTGGATGGATGGCTAAATGGATGGCTGGATGGATGGATGGCTGGATGGATGGTTCGCTGGAGGGATGGATGAATGGATAGATGGCTGGATGGATGGCGGGATGGCTGGTTGGCTGGATGGGTGGCTGGCTGGGCGGATGGATTGATGGATGGATGGCTGGATGGATGGCTGGATGGATGGATGAATGGATGGCTGGCCGGCTGGAGGTATGGATGGATGGATGAATGGCTGGATGGATGGCTGGATGGAGAGATGGATGAATGCATGGATGGCTGGATGGATGTCTGGATGGACGGATGGCTGGATTGATGGCTGGCGGGAGGGATGAATGGATGGATGGCTGGATGGATGGCTGGATGGATGGATGGCTGGATGAATGTCTTGCTGGAGGGATGGATGGATGGAGGGATGGATGGATGGTTGGCTGGCTGGAGGAATGGATGGATGGCTGGATGGATGGCTGGATGGAGGGATGGCTGGATGGATGGATGGCTGGAGGGATGGATGGATGGATTATTGGCTGGATGGATGGCTGGATGGAGGGATGGCTGGATGGGTGGCTGGCTGGAGGGATGGATGGATGGCTGGATGGATGGCTGGATGGAGGGATGACTGGCTGGAGTGACGGATGGATGGATGGCTGGATGGATGGCTGTATGGAGGGATGGCTGGATGGAAGGCTGGATGGATGGATGGCTGGATGGATGGATGGATGGACGGATGGATGGAGGGATGGCTGGATGGATATCTGGCTGGAGGGATGGATGGATGGATGGATGGCAGGATGGATGGCTGGATGGAGGAATGGTTGGATGGATGGATTGCTGGAGGGATGGATGGCTGGATGGATGGCTGGATGGATGGCTGGATGGATGGGCGGCTGGATGGGCGATTGGCTGGAGGGATGGATGGATGGATGGCTGGATGGATGGCTGGCTGGAGGGATGGATGGATGGATGGATGGATGGATGGATGGCTGGATGGATGGCTGGATGGATGGATGGCTGGATGGATGGATGGCTGGAGTGATGGATGGGTGGATGGTTCGATGGATGGCTGGTTGAATGGATGGCTGGTTGGATGACTGGCTGGAGGGATTGAAGGATGGATGGATGGCTGGATGGATGGCTGGATGGATGGCTGGATGGACGGATGGATGGATGGATGGCTGGATGGATGGCTGGATGGATGGATGGATGGATGGATGGCTGGCTGGAGGGATAGATGGATGGAAAGCTGGCTGGAGGGATGGCTGGATGGATGGCTGGCTGGATGGCTGGATAGATGGATGGCTGGATGGCTGGCTGGCTGGAGAGATGGATGGATGGATGGGTGGCTGGGTGGATGGCTGGATGGATGGATGTCCGGATGGTTGGCTGGCTGGAGGGATGGATGGATGGCTGGATGGATGTCTGGATCGATGGATGGCTGGATGGATGGCTGGCTGGAGGGATGGATGGATGGATGGATGGCTGGATGGATGGCTGGATGGATGGATGGCTGGATGGATGGCTGGCTGGAGGGATGGATGGATGGATGGCTGGATGGGTGGCTGGATGGATGGCTGGATGGATTGTTTGCTGGAGGAATGGATGGATTAATGAATGGCTGGACGGATGGCTGGATGGATGGAAGGCTGGATGGATGGCTGGCTGGATGGATGGATGGATGGATGGCTGAATGGATGGCTAGATCGATGGATGGTTGGATGGATGGCTGGCTGGAGGAATGGAGTCATGGATGGATTGCCGGATGGACGGCTGGATGAAAGTATGGCTGGATGCATGGCTGGCTGGAGGGATGGATTGATGGATGGATGGCTGGATGGCTGGCTGGGTTGATGGATGGCTCGATGGATGGCTGGCTGGACGGATGGATGGATGGATGGCTGGATGGATGGCTGGATGGAGGGATGGCTGGATGGTTGGCTGGCTGGAGGGATGGATGGATTGCTGGATTGATGGCTGGATAGTGGGGAGGCTGGATGGATGGCTGGCTGGAGGGATGGATGGATGGATTATTGGCTGGATGGATGGCTGGATGGAGGGATGGCTGTATGGGTGGCTGGCTGGAGGGATGGATGGATGGCTGGATGGACGGCTGGATGGAGGGATGGCTGGCTGGATGGATGACTGGATGGATGGATGGAAGAATGGATGGCTGAATGTATGGCTGACTGGAGAGATGGATGAATGGTTGGATGGCTGGATGGATGGTTGGATGGAGGGATGGCTGGATGGATGACTGGCTGGAGGGATGGATGGATGGATGGATGGCTGGATGGGTGGCTGTATGGATGGATGGCTGGATGGATGGCTGGCTGGAGGGAAGGATGGATGGATGGATGGCTGGCTGGAGGGATGGAAGGATGGATGGAAGGCTGGATGGACGGCTGGATGGATGGCTGGATGTCTGGATGGCTGGCTGGATGGATGGATGGCTGGTTGGCTGGATGGATGGATGGAAGGCTGGATGGATGGATGGATGGACGGATGGATGGAGGGATGGATGGATGGATGGATGGCTGGATGGATGGCTGGATGGATGGATGGCTGGATGGATGGATGGCTGGATGGATGGCTGGCTGGAGGGATGGATGGATGGATGGATGCATGGATGAATGGCTGGCTGGATGGATGGATGGATGGCTGGATGGATGGCTGGATGGATGGCTGGATGGATGGATGGACGGATGGAAGGATGGCTGGATGGATGGAGGGATGGATGGATGGCTGGATGGATGGCTGGCTGGAGGGATGGATGGATGGATGGCTGGCTGGAGGGATGGATGGATGGATGGCTGGATGGATGGCTGGATAGATGGATGGCTGGTTGGCTGGCTGGCTGGAGAGATGGAGGGATGTAGGGGTGGCTGGATGGATGTCTGGATGGATGGGTGGCTGGATGGATGGCTGGCTGGAGGAATGGATGAATGGATGGATGACTGGATGGATGGCTGGAAGAATGGATGGCTGGATGGATGACTGGCTGGAGGGATGAATGGATGGATGGATGGCTGGATGGGTGGCTGTATGGATGGATGGCTGGATGGATGGTTCGCTGGAGGGATGGATGAATGGATAGATGGCTGGATGGATGGCGGGATGGCTGGTTGGCTGGATGGGTGGCTGGCTGGGCGGATGGATTGATGGATGGATGGCTGGATGGATGGCTGGATGGATGGATGAATGGATGGCTGGCCGGCTGGAGGTATGGATGGATGGATGAATGGCTGGGTGGATGGCTGGATGGAGAGATGGATGAATGTATGGATGGCTGGATGGATGGCTGGATGGACGGATGGCTGGATTGATGGCTGACTGGAGTGATGAATGGATGGATGGCTGGATGGATGGCTGGATGGATGGATGGCTGGATGAATGGCTTGCTGGAGGGATGGATGGATGGATGTATGGCTGGATGGATGGCTTGATGGATGGATGGCTGGATGATTGGCTGGCTGGATGGATGGATCGCTGGATGGATGGCTGGATGGAAGGATGGATGGATAGCTGGATGGATGGATGGCTGGATGGATGGATGGCTGGATGGCTGGAAGGCTGGATGGATGGATTGCTGGATGGCTGGCTGGATGGATGGATGGATGGATTGATGGCTGGATGGATGGCTGGATGGAGGGATGGCTAGATGGATGGCTGGCTGGAGTGACGGATGGATGGATGGCTGGATGGATGGCTATATGGAGGGATGGCTGGATGGAAGGCTGGCCGGATGGATGGATGGCTGGATGGATGGATGGATGGACGGATGGATGGAGGGATGGCTGGATGGATGGCTGGCTGGAGGGATGGATGGATGGATGGATGGCTGGATGGATGGCTGGCTGGAGGGATGTATTAGTGGGTGGATGGATGGCTGGATGGATGGCTGGCTGGGCGGATGGATTGATGGATGGATGGCTGGATGGATGGCTGGATGGATGGATGGATGGATTGCTGTCTGGCTGGAGGTATGGATGGATGGATGAATGGCAGGATGGATGGCTGAATGGAGAGGTGGATGAATGCATGGATGGCTGGATGGATGGCTGGATGGAGGGATGGCTGGATGGATGGCTGGCTGGAGGGATGGATGGATGGATGGATGGCTGGATGGATGGCTGGATGGCTGGATGGATGGCTTGCTAGAGGAATGGATGGATGGATGGATAGCTGGATGGATGGCTGGATGGATGGATGGCTGGATGAATGGCTGGCTGGAGGGATGGATGGATGGATGGATGGCAGGATGGATGGTTGGATGGATGGATGGCTGGATGGATGACTCGCTGGCGGGATGGATGGATGGATGGATGCATGGTTGGATGGCTGGATGGATGCATGGCTTGATGGATGGCTGGATGGATGGATGGATGGATGGCTGGCAGGCTGAAGGGATGGATGGATGGATGGCTGAATGGACGGCTGGATGGATGGATGGCTTGATGGATGGCTGGCTGGAGGGATGGATTGATGAATGGATGGCTGGATGGATAGCTGGATGATGGCTGGATGGATGGCTGGCTGGTGGGATGGATGGATGGATGGATAGCTGGATGGAGGAATGGCTGGATGGTTGGCTGGCTGGAGGGATGGATGGATGGATGGATGGATGGCTGGATGGATGGCTGGATGGAGGGATACCTGGATGACTGGCTGGCTGGAGGGATGGATGGCTGGATGGATGGCTGGATGGATGGATGGTTTAATGACTGACTGGAAGGAGGGATGGATGGATGGATGGATGGCTGGATGGATGGATGGATTGCTGGATGTATGGCTGGCTGGAGAGATGGATGAATGGTTGGATGGCTGGATGGATGGCTGAATGAATGGATGGCTGGATGGATGGCTTGCTGGAGGGATGGATGGTTGGATGGCTGGATGGATGGCTGAATGGATGGATGGCTGGATGAATGGCTGGCTGGAGGGATGGATGGATGGATGGATGGCTGGAGGGATGGCTGGATGGATGGATGGCTGGTTGGATGACTGGCTGGAGGGATGGATGGATGGATGGATGGCTGGATGGGTGGCTGGATGGATGGATGGCTGGTTGGATGTCTGGCTGGAGGGAAGGATGGTTGGATGGATGGCTGGATGGAAGGCTGGATGGATGGATGTCTGGATGGATGGCTGGCTGGAGGGACGGATGGATTAATGGATGGCTGGATGGATGGCTGGATGGATGGATGGCTGAATGGATGGCTGGCGGGAGGGATGGATGGATGGATGGATGGCTGGATGGATGGCTGGATGGATGGATGGCTGGATGGATGGCTGGCTGGAGGGTTGGATGGATGGATGGCTGGATGGATGGATGGCCGAATGGATGGCTGGCTGAAGGGATGGATGGATGGATGGATTGCTGAATGGATGGCTGGATGGATGGATGGCTTGATGGCTGGATGGCTGGATGGATGGCTCGCTGGGCGGATGGATTGATGGATGGATGGCTGGATGGAAGGCTGGATGGATGGATGGATGGATGGCTGGCTGGCTGGAGGTATGGATGGATGGACGAATGGCTGGATGGATGGCTGGATGGAGAGATGGATGAATGCATGCATGGCTGGATGGATGGCTGGATGGAGGGATGGCTGGATGGATGGCTGGCTGGAGGGATGGATGGTTGGATGGATGGATGTCCGGATGGATGGCTGGATGGAGGGATGGATGGATGGCTGGATGGATGGATGGCTGGATGGATGGCTGGCTGGAGGGATGGATGGATGAATGGATGGCTCGATGGATGGCTGGATGGATGGATGGCTGGATGAATGGCTGGCTGGAGGGATGGATGGATGGATGGCTGGATGGATGGCTGGATGGATGGATGGCTGGTTGGATGACTGGCTGGAGGGATGGATGGATGTATGGATGGCTGGATGGGCGGCTGGATGGATGGATGGCTGGATGGATGGCTGGCTGGAGGGAAGGATGGATGGAAGGATGGCTGGATGGAAGGCTGGATGGATGGATGGCTGGATGGATGGCTGGCTGGAGGGACGGATGGATGGATGGCTGAATGGATGGCTGGATGGATGGATGGCTGAATGGATGGCTGGCGGGAGGGATGGATGGATGGATGGATGGCTGGATGGATGGCTGGATGGATGGCTGGATGGATGGCTGGCTGGAGGGATGGATGGATGGATGGCTGGATGGATGGATGGCCGAATGGATGGCTGGCTGAATGGATGGATGGATTGCTGAATGGATGGCTGGATGGATGGATGGCTGGATGGATGGCTGGCTGGAGGGATGGATTAATGGATGGATGGATGGCTGGATGGCTGGCTGGATGTCTGGCTGGGCGGATGGATTGATGGATGGATGGCTGGATGGATGAATGGATGGATGGATGGATGGATGGCTGGCTGGCAGGAGGTATGGATGGATGGATAATGGCTGGATGGATGGCTGGATGGAGAGATGGATGAATGCATGGATGGCTGGATGGATGGCTGGATGGAGGGATGGCTGGATGGATGGCTTGCTGGAGGGATGGATGGATGGATGTAAGGCTGGATGGATGGCTGGATGGAAGGCTGGATGGATGGATGGCTGGATGGATGGCTGGCTGGAGGGAGGGATGGATGGATGGATGGCTGGATGGATGGCTGGATGGATTGATGGCTGGATGAATGGCTGGCTGGAGGAATGGATGGATGGATGGATGGCAGGATGGATGGCTGGAGGATGGATGGCTGGATGGATGACTCGCTGGGGGGATGGATGGATGGATGGATGGCTGGATGGATGGCTGGATGGATGGATGGCTTGATGGATGGCTGGATGGATGGATGGATGGATGGCTGGATGGATGGATGGTTGGATGGATGGCTGGATGGCTGGAAGGCTGGATGGATGGATGGCTGGATGGATGGATGGATGGATGGATGGATGGATGGATGGCTGGATGCATGGCTGGATGGAGGGATGGCTGGATGGATGGCTGGCGGGGGTGACGGATGGATGGATGGCTGGATGAATGGCTGTATGGAGGGATGGCTGGCTGGACGGCTGGCTGGATGGTTGGATGGCTGGATGGATGGATGGATGGACGGATGGATGGAGGGATGGCTGGGTGGATGGCTGGATGGATGGATGGCTGAATGGATGGCTGGCGGGAGGGATGGATGGATGGATGGATGGCTGGATGGATGGCTGGATGGATGGATGGCTGGATGGATGGCTGGCTGGAGGGATGGATGGATGGATGGCTGGATGGATGGATGGCAGAATGGATGGCTGGCTGAAGGGATGGATGGATGGATGGATGGATTGCTGAATGGATGGCTGGATGGATGGATGGCTGGATGGATGGCTGGCTGGAGGGATGGATTAATGGATGGATGGATGGATGGATGGCTGGATGGCTGGATGGCTGGATGGATGTCTGGCTGGGCGGATGGATTGATGGATGGATGGCTGCATGGATGGCTGCATGGATGGATGGATGGATGGCTGGCTGGCTGGAGGTATGGATGGATGGATGAATGGCTGCATGGATGGCTGGATGGAGAGATGGATGAATGCATGGATGGCTGGATGGATAGATGGATGGAGGGATGGCTGGATGGATGGCTGGCTGGAGGGATGGATGGATGGATGGATGGCTGGATGGATGGCTGGATGGTTGGATGGATGGCTTGCTGGAGGGATGGAAGGATGGATGGATGGATAGCTGGACGGATGGCTGGATGGATGGATGGCTGGATGAATGGATGGCTGGAGGGATGGATGGATGGATGGATGGCAGGATGGATGGCTGGATGGATGGATGGCTGGCAGGCTGAAGGGATGGATGGAAGGATGGATGGCTGATTGGACGGCTGGATGGATGGATGGCTTGATGGATGGCTGGCTGGAGGGATGGATTGATGAATGGATGGCTGGATGGATAGCTGAATGGATGGCTGGATGGCTGGCTGGCTGGTGGGATGGATGGATGGATGGATAGCTGGATGGAGGGATGGCTGGATGGTTGGCTGCCTGGAGGGATGGATGGATGGATGGCTGGATGGATGGCTGGATGGAGGGATGGCTGGATGGCTGGCTGGCTGGAGGGATGGATTGATGGATGGATGGCTGGATGGATGGCTGGATGGATGGATGGCTGGTTGGATGACTGGCTGGAGAGATGGATGAATGGTTGGATGGCTTAATGGATGGCTGGATGGAGGGATGGCTGGATGGATGGCTGGCTGGAGGGTTGGATGGATGGATGGATGGCTGGATGGTTGGCTGGATGAATGGATGGCTGGATGGATGGCTTGCTGGAGGGATGGATGGTTGGATGGCTGGATGGATGGCGGAATGGATGGATGGCTGGATGAATGGCTGGCTGGAGGGATGGATGGATGGATGGATGGCTGGATGGATGGCTGGATGGTTGGATGGATGGTTGGATGACTGGCTGGAGGGATGGATGGATGGATGGATGGCTGGATGGATGGCTGGCTGGAGTGATGGATGGATGGATGGATGGCTGGATGGATGGCTGGATGGATGGCTGGATGAATTGCTGGCTGGAGGAATGGATGGATCAATGAATGGCTGGACGGATGGCTGGATGGATGGAAGGCTGGATGTATGGCTGGATGCAGGGATGGATGGATGGATGGATGGCTGAATGGATGGCTAGATCGATGGATGGATGGATGGCTGGCTGGAGGGATGGAGTCATGGATGGATGTCTGGATGGATGGCTGGATGGAAGGATGGCTGGATGCATGGCTGGCTGGAGGGATGGATTGATGAATGGATGGCTGGATGGCTGGCTGGATGGATGGCTGGCTGGAGGGATGGTTGGATGGATGGATGGCTGGATGGATGGCTGGAAGGATGGATGGCTGGATGGATGGCTGGCTGGAGGGATGGATGGATGGATGGATGGATGGATGGATGGATGGACGGATGGATGGCTGGATGGATGGCTGGCTGGAGGGATGGATGGATGGATGGATGGCTGGATGGATGGCTGAATGGATGGATGGCTGAAGGGATGGATGGATGGATGGATTACTGAATGGATGGCTGGATGGATGGATGGATGGCTGGATGTATGGCTGGCTGGAGAGATGGATGAATGGTTGGATGGCTGGATGGATGGCTGGATGGAGGGATGGCTTGATGGATGGCTGGCTGGAGAGATGGATGGATGGATGGATGGATGGCTGGATGGATGGCTGGATGAATGGATGGCTGGATGGATGGCTTGCTGGAGGGATGGATGGTTGGATGGCTGGATGGATGGCTGAATGGATGGATGGCTGGATGAATGGCTGGCTGGAGGGATGGATGGATGGATGGATGGATGGATGGCTGGATGGATGGATGGCTGGTTGGATGACTGGCTGGATGGATGGATGGATGGATGGATGGCTGGATGGGCGGCTGGATGGATGGATGGCTGGATGGATGGCTGGCTGGAGGGAAGGATGGATGGATGGATGGCTGGATGGAAGTCTGGATGGATGGATGGATGGATGGCTGTCTGGCTGGAGGTATGGATGGATGGATGAATGGCTGGATGGATGGCTTGATGGAGAGATGGATGAATGCATGGATGGCTGGATGGATGGCTGGATGGAGGGATGGCTGGATGGATGGCTGGCTGGGGGGATGGATGGATGGATGGATGGCTGGATGGATGGCTGGATGGCTGGATGGATGGCTTGCTAGAGGGATGGATGGATGGATGGATGGATAGCTGGATGGATGGCTGGATGGATGGATGGCTGAATGAATGGCTGGCTGGAGGGATGGATGGAAGAATGGATGGCAGGATGGATGGCTGGATGGATGGATGGCTGGATGGATGACTCGCTGGCGGGATTGATGGATGGATGGATGGATTGCTGGATAGATGGATGGCTTGATGGATGGCTGGATGGATGGATGGATGGATGGCTGGCAGGCTGAAGGGATGGATGGATGGATGGATGGCTGAATGGACGGCTGGATGGATGGATGGCTTGATGGATGGCTGGCTGGAGGGATGGATTGATGAATGGATGGCTGGATGGATAGCTGGATGGATGGCTGGATGGATGGCTGGCTTGTGGGATGGATTGATGGATGGATAGCTGGATGGAGGGATGGCTGGATGGTTGGCTGGCTGGAGGGATGGATGGCTGGATGGATGGATGTCCGGATGGATGGCTGGCTGGAGGGATGGATGGATGGATGGATGGATGGATGGATGGCTGGATGGATGGATGGCTGGATGGATGGCTGGCTGGAGGGATGGATGGATGGATGGCTCGATGGATGGCTCGATGGATGGATGGCTGGATGGATGGCTGGCTGGAGTTATGGACGGATGGATGGATGGCTGGATGGATGGCTGAATGGATGGCTGGATGGATTGCTGGCTGGAGGAATGGATGGATTAATGAATGGCTGGACGGATGGCTGGATGGGTGGATGGCTGGATGGATGGCTGGCTGCAGGGATGGATGGATGGATGGATGGCTGAATGGATGGCGAGATCGATGGATGGATGGATGGCTGGCTGGAGGGATGGAGTCATGGATGGATGTCTGGATGGATGGCTGGATGGAAGGATTGCTGGGTGCATGGCTGGCTGGAGGAATGGACTGATGGATGGATGGCTGGATGGTTGGCTGGATGGATGGCTGGCTGGAGGGATGGATGGATGGATGGATGGCTGGATGGATGGCTGGAAGGATGGATGGCTGGATGGATGGCTGGCTGGAGGGATGGATGGATGATTGGATGGATGGATGGCTGGACGGATGGATGGCTGGATGGATGGCTGGCTGGAGGGATGGATGGATGGATGGATGGCTGGATGGATGGCTGAATGGATGGATGGCTGGATAAATGGCTGGCTGGAGGGATGGATGGATGGATGGCTGGATGGAAGGCTGGATGGATGGATGGCTGGATGGCTGGCAGGCTGAAGGGATGAATGGATGGATGGATGGCTGAATGGACGGCTGGATGGATGGATGGCTTGATGGATGGCTGGCTGGAGGAATGGATTGATGAATGGACGGCTGGATGGATAGCTGGATGGATGGCTGGATGGATGGCTGGCTGGTGGGATGGATGGATGGATGGATAGCTGGATGGAGGGAGGGCTGGATGCATGGCTGGCTGGAGGGATGGATTGATGGATGGATGGCTGGATGGCTGGAGGTATGGATGGATGGATGAATGGCTGGATGGATGGCTGGATGGAGAGATGGATGAGTGCATGGATGGCTGGATGGATGGCTGGATGGAGGGATGGCTGGATGGATGGCTGGCTGGAGGGGTGGATGGCTGGATGGATGGATGTCCGGATGGATGGCTGGCTGGAGGGATGGATGGATGGATGGATGGATGGATGGCTGGATGGATGGATGGCTGGACGGATGGCTGGCTGGAGGGATGGATGGATGGATGGCTCGATGGATGGCTGGATGGATGGATGGCTGGATGGATGGCTGGCTGGAGTGATGGATGGATGGATGGATGGCTGGATGGATGGCTGGATGGATGGCTGGATGGATTGCTGGCTGGAGGAATGGATGGATTAATGAATGGCTGTACGGATGGCTGGATGGATGGAAGGCTGGATGGATGGCTTGCTGCAGGGATGGATGGATGGATGGATGGCTGAATGGATGGCTAGATCGATTGATGGATGGATGGCTGGCTGGAGGGATGGAGTCATGGATGGATGTCTGGATGGATGGCTGGATGGAAGGATGGCTGGATGCATGGCAAGCTGGAGGGATGGATTGATGGATGGATGGCTGGATGGCTGGCTGGATGGATGGCTGGCTGGAGCGATGGTTGGATGGATGGATGGCTGGATGGATAGCTGGAAGGATGGATGGCTGGATGGACGGCTGGCTGGAGGAATGGATGGATGGATGGATGGATGGATGGATGGCGGGACGGATGGATGGCTGGATGGATGGCTGGCTGGAGGGATGGATGGCTGGATGGATGGCTGGATGGATGGATGGCTGGATGGCTGGCAGGCTGAATGGATGGATGGATGGATGGATGGCTGAATGGACGGCTGGATGGATGGATGGCTTGATGGATGGCTGGCTGGAGGGATGGATTGATGAATGGACAGCTGGATGGATTGCTGGATGAATGCCTGGATGGATGGCTGGCTGGTGGGATGGATGGATGGATGGATAGCTGGATGGAGGGATGGCTGGATGGTTGGCTGGCTGGAGGGATGGATGGATGGATGGCTGGATGGATGGGTGGATGGAGGGATGGCTGGATGGCTGGCTGGCAGGAGGGATGGATGGCTGGATGGATGGCTGGATGGATGGATGGCTTAATGACTGGCTGGAAGGAGGGATGGATGGATGATGGATGGCTGGATGGATGGATGGATGGCTGGATGTATGGCTGGCTGGAGAGATGGATGAATGGTTGGATGGCTGGATGGATGGCAGAATGGAGGGATGGCTGGATGGATGGCTGGCTGGAGGGATGGATGGATGGATGGATGGCTGGATGGATGGCTGGATGAATGGATGGCTGGATGGATGGCTTGCTGGAGGGATGGATGGTTGGATGGCTGGATGGATGGCTGAATGGATGGATGGCTGGATGAATGGCTGGATGGAGGGATGGATGGATGGATGGATGGCTGGATGGATGGCTGGATGGATGGATGGCTGGTTGGATGACTGGCTGGAGGGATGGATGGATGGATGGCTGGATGGGCGGCTGGATGGATGGATGGCAGGATGGATGGCTGGCTGGAGGGAAGGATGGATGGATGGATGGCTGGATGGAATGCTGGATGGATGGATGGCTGGATGGATGGCTGGCTGGAGGGACGGATGGATGGATGGCTGGATGGATGGCTGGATGGATGGATGGCTGAATGGATGGCTGGCGAGAGGGATGGATGGATGTATGGATGGCTGGATGGATGGATGAATGGATGGATGGCTGGATGGATGGCTGGCTGGAGGGATGGATGGATGGATGGCTGGATGGATGGATGGCCGAATGGATGGCTGGCTGAAGGGATGGATGGATGGATGGATTGCTGAATGGATGGCTGGATGGATGGATGGCTGGATGGATGGCTGGCTGGAGGGATGGATTAATGGGTGGATGGCTGGATGGCTGGATGGATGGCTGGCTGGGCGGATGGATTGATGGATGGATGGCTGGATGGATGGCTGGATGGATGGATGGATGGATGGCTGTCTGGCTGGAGGTATGGATGGATGGATGAATGGCTGGATGGATGGCTGGCTGGATGGATGGAAGGATGGATGGCTGGATGGATGGCTGGCTGGAGGGATGGATGGATGCATGGATGGCTGGATGGATGCCTGGACGGATGGATGGCTGGATGGATGGCTGGCTGGAGGGATGGATGGATGGATGGATGGCTGGATGGATGGCTGAATGGATGGATGGCTGAAGGGATGGATGGATGGATGGATTGCTGAATGGATGGCTGGATGGTTGGATGGATGGCTGGATGAATGGCTGGCTGGAGAGATGGATGAATGGTTGGATGGCTGGATGGATGGCTGGATGGAGGGATGGCTTGATGGATGGCTGGCTGGAGGGATGGTGGATGGATGGATGGCTGGATGGATGGCTGGATGAATGGATGGCTGGATGGATGGCTTGCTGGAGGGATGGATGGTTGGATGGCTGGATGGATGGCTGAATGGATGGATGGCTGGATGAATGGCTGGCTGGAGGGATGGATGGATGGATGGATGGATGGATGGATGGATGGCTGGATGGATGGATGGCTGGTTGGATGACTGGCTGGAGGGATGGATGGATGGATGGATGGGCGGCTGGATGGATGGATGGCTGGATGGATGGCTGGCTGGAGGAAGGATGGCTGGATGGATGGCTGGATGGAAGGCTGGATGGATGGATGGATGGATGGCTGTCTGGCTGGAGGTATGGATGGATGGATGAATGGCTGGATGGATGGCTTGATGGAGAGATGGATCAATGCATGGATGGCTGGATGGATGGCTGGATGGAGGGATGGCTGGATGGATGGCTGGCTGGAGGGATGGATGGATGGATGGATGGATAGCTGGATGGATGGCTGGATGGATGGATGGCTGAATGAATGGCTGGCTGGAGGGATGGATGGATGGATGGATGGCAGGATGGATGGCTGGATGGATGGATGGCTGGATGGATGGCTGGATGGATGGATGGCTGGATGGATGGCTGGCTGGAGGGATGGATTAATGGGTGGATGGCTGGTGGCTGGATGGATGGCTGGCTGGGCGGATGGATTGATGGATGGATGGCTGGATGGATGGCTGGATGGATGGATGGATGGATGGCTGTCTGGCTGGAGGTATGGATGGATGGATGAATGGCTGGATGGATGGCTGGATGTAGAGATGGATGAATGCATGGATGGCTGGATGGATGGCTGGATGGAGGGATGGCTGGATGGATGGCTGGCTGGAGGGATGGATGGATGGATGGATGGCTGGATGGATGGCTGGATGGCTGGATGGATGGCTTGCTAGAGGAATGGATGGGTGGATGGATGGATAGCTTGATGGATGGCTGGATTGATGGATGGCTGGATGAATGGCTGGCTGGAGGGATGGATGGATGGATGGATGGCAGGATGGATGGCTGGATGGATGGATGGATGACTCGCTGGCGGGATGGATGGATGAATGGATGGATGGCTGGATGGATGGATGGCTTGATGGATGGCTGGATGGATGAATGGATGGATGGCTGGCAGGCTGAAGGGATGGATGGATGGATGGATGGCTGAATGGTCGGCTGGATGGATGGATGGCTTGATGAATGGCTGGCTGGAGGGATGGATTGATGAATGGATGGCTGGATGGATAGCTGGATGGATGGCTGGATGGATGGCTCGCTGGTGGGATGGATGGATAGCTGGATGGAGGGATGGCTGGATGGTTGACTGGCTGGAGGGATGGATGGATGGATGGATGGCTGGATGGATGGCTAGATGGAGGTATGGCAGGATGGCTGGCTGGCTGGAGGGATGGATGGCTGGATGGATGGCTGGATGGATGGATGGCTTAATGACTGGCTGGAAGGAGGGATGAATGGATGGATGGATGGCTGGTTGGATGGATGGATGGCTCGATGTATGGCTGGCTGGAGAGATGGATGAATGGTTGGATGGCTGGATGGATGGCTGGATGGATGGCTGCGGGAGGGATGTATGGATGGATGGATGGCTGGACGGATGGCTGGATGGATGGATGGCTGGATGGATGGCTGGCTGGAGGGATGGATGGATGGATGCCTGGATGGATGGATGGCCGAATGGATGGCTGGCTGAAGGGATGGATGGATTGCTGAATGGATGGCTGGATGGATGGCTGGCTGGAGGGATGGATTAATGGGTGGATGGATGGCTGGATGGATGGCTGGCTGGGCGGATGGATTGATGGATGGATGGCTGGATGGATGGCTGGATGGATGGATGGCTGGATGGATGGATGGCTGGATGGATGGCTGGCTGGATGGATGGATAGCTGGATGGAGGGATGGCTGGATGGTTGGCTGGCTGGAGGGATGGATGGATGGATGGATGGCTGGATGGATGGCTGGATGGAGGGATGGCTGGATGACTGGCTGGCTGGAGGGATGGATGGCTGGCTGGATGGATGGATGGCTTAATGACTGGCTGGAAGGAGGGATGGATGGATGGATGGATGGCTGGATGGATGGATGGATGGCTGGATGTATGGCTGGCTGGAGAGATGGATGAATGGTTGGATGGCTGGATGGATGGCTGAATGAATGGATGGCTGGATGGATGGCGTGCTGGAGGGATGGATGGTTGGATGGCTGGATGGATGGCTGAATGGATGGATGGCTGGATGAATGGCTGGCTGGAGGGATGGATGGATGGATGGATGGCTGGATGGATGGCTGGATGGATGGATGGCTGGTTGGATGACTGGCTGGAGGGATGGATGGATGGATGGATGGCTGGATGGGTGGCTGGATGGATGGATGGCTGGTTGGATGGCTGGCTGGAGGGAAGGATGGTTGGATGGATGGCTGGATGGAAGGCTGGATGGAAGGATGGCTGGTTGGATGGATGGATGGCTCGATGTATGGCTGGCTGGAGAGATGGATGAATGGTTGGATGGCTGGATGGATGGCTGGCGGGAGGGATGGATGGATGGATGGATGGCTGGACGGATGGCTGGATGGATGGCTGGCTGGATGGATGGCTGGCTGGAGGGATGGATGGATGGATGCCTGGATGGATGGATGGCCGAATGGATGGCTGGCTGAAGGGATGGATGGATTGCTGAATGGATGGCTGGATGGATGGCTGGCTGGAGCGATGGATTAATGGGTGGATGGATGGCTGGATGGATGGCTGGCTGGGCGGATGGATTGATGGATGGATGGCTGGATGGATGGCTGGATGGATGGATGGCTGGATGGATGGATGGCTGGATGGATGGCTGGCTGGATGGATGGATAGCTGGATGGAGGGATGGCTGGATGGTTGGCTGGCTGGAGGGATGGATGGATGGCTGGATGGATGGCTGGCAGGAGGGATGGATGGATGGATGGATGGCTGGATGGATGGCTGGATGGATGGATGGCTGGATGGATGGCTGGCTGGAGGGATAGATGAATGTATGTCTGGATGGATGGATGGCCGAATCGATGTCTGGCTGATGGGATGGATGGATGGATGGATGGCTAAATGGATGGCTGGATGGATGGATGGCTGGATGGATTGTTCGCTGGAGGGATGGATGAATGGATAGATGGCTGGATGGATGGCGGGATGGCTGGTTGGCTGGATGGGTGGCTGGCTGGGCGGATGAATTGATGGATGGATGGCTGGATGGATGGCTGGATGGATGGATGAATGGATGGCTGGCCGGCTGGAGGTATGGATGGATGGATGAATGGCTGGATGGATGGCTGGATGGAGAGATGGATGAATGCATGGATGGCTGGATGGATGTCTGGATGGACGGATGGCTGGATTGATGGCTGGCGGGAGGGATGAATGGATGGATGGCTGGATGGATGGCTGGATGGATGGATGGCTGGATGAATGTCTTGCTGGAGGGATGGATGGATGGAGGGATGGATGGATGGTTGGCTGGCTGGAGGAATGGATGGATGGCTGGATGGATGGCTGGATGGAGGGATGGCTGGATGGATGGATGGCTGGAGGGATGGATGGATGGATTATTGGCTGGATGGATGGCTGGATGGAGGGATGGCTGGATGGGTGGCTGGCTGGAGGGATGGATGGATGGCTGGATGGATGGCTGGATGGAGGGATGACTGGCTGGAGTGACGGATGGATGGATGGCTGGATGGATGGCTGTATGGAGGGATGGCTGGATGGAAGGCTGGATGGATGGATGGCTGGATGGATGGATGGATGGACGGATGGATGGAGGAATGGCTGGATGGATATCTGGCTGGAGGGATGGATGGATGGATGGATGGCAGGATGGATGGCTGGATGGAGGAATGGTTGGATGGATGGATTGCTGGAGGGATGGATGGCTGGATGGATGGCTGGATGGATGGGCGGCTGGATGGGCGATTGGCTGGAGGGATGGATGGATGGATGGCTGGATGGATGGCTGGCTGGAGGGATGGATGGATGGATGGATGGATGGATGGCTGGATGGATGGCTGGATGGATGGATGGCTGGATGGATGGATGGCTGGAGTGATGGATGGGTGGATGGTTCGATGGATGGCTGGTTGAATGGATGGCTGGTTGGATGACTGGCTGGAGGGATTGAAGGATGGATGGATGGCTGGATGGATGGCTGGATGGATGGCTGGATGGACGTATGGATGGATGGATGGCTGGATGGATGGCTGGATGGATGGATGGATGGCTGTCTGGAGGGATAGATGGATGGAAAGCTGGCTGGAGGGATGGCTGGATGGATGGCTGGCTGGATGGCTGGATAGATGGATGGCTGGATGGCTGGCTGGCTGGAGAGATGGATGGATGGATGGGTGGCTGGGTGGATGGCTGGATGGATGGATGTCCGGATGGTTGGCTGGCTGGAGGGATGGATGGATGGCTGGATGGATGTCTGGATCGATGGATGGCTGGATGGATGGCTGGCTGGAGGGATGGATGGATGGATGGATGGCTGGATGGATGGCTGGATGGATGGATGGCTGGATGGATGGCTGGCTGGAGGGATGGATGGATGGATGGCTGGATGGATGGCTGGATGGATGGCTGGATGGATTGTTTGCTGGAGGAATGGATGGATTAATGAATGGCTGGACGGATGGCTGGATGGATGGAAGGCTGGATGGATGGCTGGCTGGATGGATGGATGGATGGATGGCTGAATGGATGGCTAGATCGATGGATGGTTGGATGGATGGCTGGCTGGAGGAATGGAGTCATGGATGGATTGCCGGATGGACGGCTGGATGGAAGTATGGCTGGATGCATGGCTGGCTGGAGGGATGGATTGATGGATGGATGGCTGGATGGCTGGCTGGGTTGATGGATGGCTCGATGGATGGCTGGCTGGACGGATGGATGGATGGATGGCTGGATGGATGGCTGGATGGAGGGATGGCTGGATGGTTGGCTGGCTGGAGGGATGGATGGATGGCTGGATTGATGGCTGGATGGTGGGGAGGCTGGATGGATGGCTGGCTGGAGGGATGGATGGATGGATTATTGGCTGGATGGATGGCTGGATGGAGGGATGGCTGTATGGGTGGCTGGCTGGAATGATGGATGGATGGCTGGATGGACGGCTGGATGGAGGGATGGCTGGCTGGATGGATGACTGGATGGATGGATGGAAAAATGGATGGCTGAATGTATGGCTGACTGGAGAGATGGATGAATGGTTGGATGGCTGGATGGATGGTTGGATGGAGGGATGGCTGGATGGATGACTGGCTGGAGGGATGGATGGATGGATGGATGGCTGGATGGGTGGCTGTATGGATGGATGGCTGGATGGATGGCTGGCTGGAGGGAAGGATGGATGGATGGATGGCTGGCTGGAGGGATGGAAGGATGGATGGAAGGCTGGATGGACGGCTGGATGGATGGCTGGATGTCTGGATGGCTGGCTGGATGGATGGATGGCTGGTTGGCTGGATGGATGGATGGAAGGCTGGATGGATGGATGGATGGACGGATGGATGGAGGGATGGATGGATGGATGGATGGCTGGATGGATGGCTGGATGGATGGATGGCTGGATGGATGGATGGCTGGATGGATGGCTGGCTGGAGGGATGGATGGATGGATGGATGCATGGATGAATGGCTGGCTGGATGGATGGATGGATGGCTGGATGGATGGCTGGATGGATGGCTGGATGGATGGATGGACGGATGGAAGGATGGCTGGATGGATGGAGGGATGGATGGATGGCTGGATGGATGGCTGGCTGGAGGGATGGATGGATGGATGGCTGGCTGGAGGGATGGATGGATGGATGGCTGGATGGATGGCTGGATAGATGGATGGCTGGTTGGCTGGCTGGCTGGAGAGATGGAGGGATGGAGGGGTGGCTGGATGGATGTCTGGATGGATGGGTGGCTGGATGGATGGCTGGCTGGAGGAATGGATGAATGGATGGATGACTGGATGGATGGCTGGAAGAATGGATGGCTGGATGGATGACTGGCTGGAGGGATGAATGGATGGATGGATGGCTGGATGGGTGGCTGTATGGATGGATGGCTGGATGGATGGTTCGCTGGAGGGATGGATGAATGGATAGATGGCTGGATGGATGGCGGGATGGCTGGTTGGCTGGATGGGTGGCTGGCTGGGCGGATGGATTGATGGATGGATGGCTGGATGGATGGCTGGATGGATGGATGAATGGATGGCTGGCCGGCTGGAGGTATGGATGGATGGATGAATGGCTGGGTGGATGGCTGGATGGAGAGATGGATGAATGTATGGATGGCTGGATGGATGGCTGGATGGACGGATGGCTGGATTGATGGCTGACTGGAGTGATGAATGGATGGATGGCTGGATGGATGGCTGGATGGATGGATGGCTGGATGAATGGCTTGCTGGAGGGATGGATGGATGGATGTATGGCTGGATGGATGGCTTGATGGATGGATGGCTGGATGATTGGCTGGCTGGAGGGATGGATGGATGGATGGATGGCTGGATGGATGGCTGGATGGATGGATCGCTGGATGGATGGCTGGTTGGATGGATGGATGGATAGCTGGATGGATGGATGGCTGGATGGATGGATGGCTGGATGGCTGGAAGGCTGGATGGATGGATTGCTGGATGGCTGGCTGGATGGATGGATGGATGGATGGATGGCTGGATGGATGGCTGGATGGAGGGATGGCTGGATGGATGGCTGGCTGGAGTGACGGATGAATGGATGGCTGGATGGATGGCTATATGGAGGGATGGCTGGATGGAAGGCTGGCCGGATGGATGGATGGCTGGATGGATGGATGGATGGACGGATGGATGGAGGGATGGCTGGATGGATGGCTGGCTGGAGGGATGGATGGATGGATGGATGGCTGGATGGATGGCTGGCTGGAGGGATGTATTAATGGGTGGATGGATGGCTGGATGGATGGCTGGCTGGGCGGATAGATTGATGGATGGATGGCTGGATGGATGGCTGGATGGATGGATGGATGGATTGCTGTCTGGCTGGAGGTATGGATGGATGGATGAATGGCAGGATGGATGGCTGGATGGAGAGCTGGATGAATGCATGGATGGCTGGATGGATGGCTGGATGGAGGGATGGCTGGATGGATGGCTGGCTGGAGGGATGGATGGATGGATGGATGGCTGGATGGATGGCTGGATGGCTGGATGGATGGCTTGCTAGAGGAATGGATGGATGGATGGATAGCTGGATGGATGGCTGGATGGATGGATGGCTGGATGAATGGCTGGCTGGAGGGATGGATGGATGGATGGATGGCAGGATGGATGGTTGGATGGATGGATGGCTGGATGGATGACTCGCTGGCGGGATGGATGGATGGATGGATGCATGGTTGGATGGCTGGATGGATGCATGGCTTGATGGATGGCTGGATGGATGGATGGATGGATGGCTGGCAGGCTGAAGGGATGGATGGATGGATGGCTGAATGGACGGCTGGATGGATGGATGGCTTGATGGATGGCTGGCTGGAGGGATGGATTGATGAATGGATGGCTGGATGGATAGCTGGATGATGGCTGGATGGATGGCTGGCTGGTGGGATGGATGGATGGATGGATAGCTGGATGGAGGAATGGCTGGATGGTTGGCTGGCTGGAGGGATGGATGGATGGATGGATGGATGGCTGGATGGATGGCTGGATGGAGGGATGGCTGGATGACTGGCTGGCTGGAGGGATGGATGGCTGGATGGATGGCTGGATGGATGGATGGTTTAATGACTGACTGGAAGGAGGGATGGATGGATGGATGGATGGCTGGATGGATGGATGGATTGCTGGATGTGTGGCTGGCTGGAGAGATGGATGAATGGTTGGATGGCTGGATGGATGGCTGAATGAATGGATGGCTGGATGGATGGCTTGCTGGAGGGATGGATGGTTGGATGGCTGGATGGATGGCTGAATGGATGGATGGCTGGATGAATGGCTGGCTGGAGGGATGGATGGATGGATGGCTGGATGGATGGCTGGATGGATGGATGGCTGGTTGGATGACTGGCTGGAGGGATGGATGGATGGATGGATGGCTGGATGGGTGGCTGGATGGATGGATGGCTGGTTGGATGTCTGGCTGGAGGGAAGGATGGTTGGATGGATGGCTGGATGGAAGGCTGGATGGATGGATGTCTGGATGGATGGCTGGCTGGAGGGACGGATGGATTAATGGATGGCTGGATGGATGGATGGATGGATGGATGGCTGAATGGATGGCTGGCGGGAGGGATGGATGGATGGATGGATGGCTGGATGGATGGCTGGATGGATGGATGGCTGGATGGATGGCTGGCTGGAGGGATTGATGGATGGATGGCTGGATGGATGGATGGCCGAATGGATGGCTGGCTGAAGGGATGGATGGATGGATGGATTGCTGAATGGATGGCTGGATGGATGGATGGCTTGATGGCTGGATGGCTGGATGGATGGCTCGCTGGGCGGATGGATTGATGGATGGATGGCTGGATGGAAGGCTGGATGGATGGATGGATGGATGGCTGGCTGGCTGGAGGTATGGATGGATGGACGAATGGCTGGATGGATGGCTGGATGGAGAGATGGATGAATGCATGCATGGCTGGATGGATGGCTGGATGGAGGGATGGCTGGATGGATGGCTGGCTGGAGGGATGGATGGCTGGATGGATGGATGTCCGGATGGATGGCTGGATGGAGGGATGGATGGATGGTTGGATGGATGGATGGCTGGATGGATGGCTGGCTGGAGGGATGGATGGATGAATGGATGGCTCGATGGATGGCTGGATGGATGGATGGCTGGATGAATGGCTGGCTGGAGGGATGGATGGATGGATGGCTGGATGGATGGCTGGATGGATGGATGGCTGGTTGGATGACTGGCTGGAGGGATGGATGGATGTATGGATGGCTGGATGGGCGGCTGGATGGATGGATGGCTGGATGGATGGCTGTCTGGAGGGAAGGATGGATGGATGGATGGCTGGATGGAAGGCTGGATGGATGGATGGCTGGATGGATGGCTGGCTGGAGGGACGGATGGATGGATGGCTGAATGGATGGCTGGATGGATGGATGGCTGAATGGATGGCTGGCGGGAGGGATGGATGGATGAATGGATGGCTGGATGGATGGCTGGATGGATGGCTGGATGGATGGCTGGCTGGAGGGATGGATGGATGGATGGCTGGATGGATGGATGGCCGAATGGATGGCTGGCTGAATGGATGGATGGATTGCTGAATGGATGGCTGGATGGATGGATGGCTGGATGGATGGCTGGCTGGAGGGATGGATTAATGGATGGATGGATGGCTGGATGGCTGGCTGGATGTCTGGCTGGGCGGATGGATTGATGGATGGATGGCTGGATGGATGAATGGATGGATGGATGGATGGATGGCTGGCTGGCAGGAGGTATGGATGGATGGATAATGGCTGGATGGATGGCTGGATGGAGAGATGGATGAATGCATGGATGGCTGGATGGATGGCTGGATGGAGGGATGGCTGGATGGATGGCTGGCTGGAGGGATGGATGGATGGATGTAAGGCTGGATGGATGGCTGGATGGAAGGCTGGATGGATGGATGGCTGGATGGATGGCTGGCTGGAGGGACGGATGGATGGATGGATGGCTGAATGGATGGCTGGATGGATTAATGGCTGGATGAATGGCTGGCTGGAGGAATGGATGGATGGATGGATGGCAGGATGGATGGCTGGAGGATGGATGGCTGGATGGATGACTCGCTGGGGGGATGGATGGATGGATGGATGGCTGGATGGATGGCTGGATGGATGGATGGCTTGATGGATGGCTGGATGGATGGATGGATGGATGGCTGGATGGATGGATGGTTGGATGGATGGATGGCTGGATGGCTGGAAGGCTGGATGGATGGATGGCTGGATGGATGGATGGATGGATGGATGGATGGATGGATGGCTGGATGCATGGCTGGATGGAGGGATGGCTGGATGGATGGCTGGCGGGGGTGACGGATGGATGGATGGCTGGATGAATGGCTGTATGGAGGGATGGCTGGCTGGACGGCTGGCTGGATGGTTGGATGGCTGGATGGATGGATGGATGGACGGATGGATGGAGGGATGGCTGGGTGGATGGCTGGATGGATGGATGGCTGAATGGATGGCTGGCGGGAGGGATGGATGGATGGATGGGTGGCTGGATGGATGGCTGGATGGATGGATGGCTGGATGGATGGCTGGCTGGAGGGATGGATGGATGGATGGCTGGATGGATGGATGGCCGAATGGATGGCTGGGTGAAGGGATGGATGGATGGATGGATTGCTGAATGGATGGCTGGATGGATGGATGGCTGGATGGATGGCTGGCTGGAGGGATGGATTAATGGATGGATGGATGGATGGATGGCTGGATGGCTGGATGGCTGGATGGATGTCTGGCTGGGCGGATGGATTGATGGATGGATGGCTGCATGGATGGCTGGATGGATGGATGGCTGGCTGGCTGGAGTTATGGATGGATGGATGAATGGCTGCATGGATGGCTGGATGGAGAGATGGATGAATGCATGGATGGCTGGATGGATAGATGGATGGAGGGATGGCTGGATGGATGGCTGGCTGGAGGGATGGATGGATGGATGGATGGCTGGATGGATGGCTGGATGGTTGGATGGATGGCTTGCTGGAGGGATGGAAGGATGGATGGATGGATAGCTGGACGGATGGCTGGATGGATGGATGGCTGGATGAATGGCTGGCTGGAGGGATGGATGGATGGATGGATGGCAGGATGGATGGCTGGATGGATGGATGGCTGACAGGCTGAAGGGATGGATGGAAGGATGGATGGCTGATTGGACGGCTGGATGGATGGATGGCTTGATGGATGGCTGGCTGGAGGGATGGATTGATGAATGGATGGCTGGATGGATAGCTGAATGGATGGCTGGATGGCTGGCTGGCTGGTGGGATGGATGGATGGATGGATAGCTGGATGGAGGGTTGGCTGGATGGTTGGCTGCCTGGAGGGATGGATGGATGGATGGCTGGATGGATGGCTGGATGGAGGGATGGCTGGATGGCTGGCTGGCTGGAGGGATGGATTGATGGATGGATGGCTGGATGGATGGATGGATGGCTGGATGTATGGCTGGCTGGAGAGATGGATGAATGGTTGGATGGCTTAATGGATGGCTGGATGGAGGAATGGCTGGATGGATGGCTGGCTGGAGGGTTGGATGGATGGATGGATGGCTGGATGGTTGGCTGGATGAATGGAAGGCTGGATGGATGGCTTGCTGGAGGGATGGATGGTTGGATGGCTGGATGGATGGCTGAATGGATGGATGGCTGGATGAATGGCTGGCTGGAGGGATGGATGGATGGATGGATGGCTGGATGGATGGCTGGATGGATGGATGGCAAGTTGGATGACTGGCTGGAGGGATGGACGGATGGATGGATGGCTGGATGGATGGCTGGCTGGAGTGATGGATGGATGGATGGATGGCTGGATGGATGGCTGGATGGATGGCTGGATGAATTGCTGGCTGGAGGAATGGATGGATCAATGAATGGCTGGACGGATGGCTGGATGGATGGAAGGCTGGATGTATGGCTGGATGCAGGGATGGATGGATGGATGGATGGCTGAATGGATGGCTAGATCGATGGATGGATGGATGGCTGGCTGGAGGGATGGAGTCATGGATGGATGTCTGGATGGATGGCTGGATGGAAGGATGGCTGGATGCATGGCTGGCTGGAGGGATGGATTGATGAATGGATGGCTGGATGGCTGGCTGGATGGATGGCTGGCTGGAGGGATGGTTGGATGGATGGATGGCTGGATGGATGGCTGGAAGGATGGATGGCTGGATGGATGGCTGGCTGGAGGGATGGATGGATGGATGGATGGATGGATGGATGGATGGACGGATGGATGGCTGGATGGATGGCTGGCTGGAGGGATGGATGGATGGATGGATGGCTGGATGGATGGCTGAATGGATGGATGGCTGAAGGGATGGATGGATGGATGGATTACTGAATGGATGGCTGGATGGATGGATGGATGGCTGGATGTATGGCTGGCTGGAGAGATGGATGAATGGTTGGATGGCTGGATGGATGGCTGGATGGAGGGATGGCTTGATGGATGGCTGGCTGGAGAGATGGATGGATGGATGGATGGATGGCTGGATGGATGGCTGGATGAATGGATGGCTGGATGGATGGCTTGCTGGAGGGATGGATGGTTGGATGGCTGGATGGATGGCTGAATGGATGGATGGCTGGATGAATGGCTGGCTGGAGGGATGGATGGATGGATGGATGACTGGATGGATGGATGGCTGGTTGGATGACTGGCTGGATGGATGGATGGATGGATGGATGGCTGGATCGGCGGCTGGATGGATGGATGGCTGGATGGATGGCTGGCTGGAGGGAAGGATGGATGGATGGATGGCTGGATGGAAGGCTGGATGGATGGATGGATGGATGGCTGTCTGGCTGGATGGATGGCTTGCTAGAGGGATGGATGGATGGATGGATGGATAGCTGGATGGATGGCTGGATGGATGGATGGCTGAATGAATGGCTGGCTGGAGGGATGGATGGAAGAATGGATGGCAGGATGGATGGCTGGATGGATGGATGGCTGGATGGATGGCTGGATGGATGGATGGATGGATGGCTGGCAGGCTGAAGGGATGGATGGATGGATGGATGGCTGAATGGACGGCTGGATGGATGGATGGCTTGATGGATGGCTGGCTGGAGGGATGGATTGATGAATGGATGGCTGGATGGATAGCTGGATGGATGGCTGGATGGATGGCTGGCTTGTGGGATGGATTGATGGATGGATAGCTGGATGGAGGGATGGCTGGATGGTTGGCTGGCTGGAGGGATGGATGGCTGGATGGATGGATGTCCGGATGGATGGCTGACTGGAGGGATGGATGGATGGATGGATGGATGGATGGATGGCTGGATGGATGGATGGCTGGATGGATGGCTGGCTGGAGGGATGGATGGATGGATGGCTCGATGGATGGCTCGATGGATGGATGGCTGGATGGATGGCTGGCTGGAGTTATGGACGGATGGATGTATGTCTGGATGGATGGCTGAATGGATGGCTGGAAGGATTGCTGGCTGGAGGAATGGATGGATTAATGAATGGCTGGACGGATGGCTGGATGGATGGATGGCTGGATGGATGGCTGGCTGCAGGGATGGATGGATGGATAGATGGCTGAATGGATGGCGAGATCGATGGATGGATGGATGGCTGGCTGGAGGGATGGAGTCATGGATGGATGTCTGGATGGATGGCTGGATGGAAGGATTGCTGGATGCATGGCTGGCTGGAGGAATGGACTGATGGATGGATGGCTGGATGGTTGGCTGGATGGATGGCTGGCTGGAGGGATGGATGGATGGATGGATGGCTGGATGGATGGCTGGAAGGATGGATGGCTGGATGGATGGCTGGCTGGAGGGATGGATGGATGGTTGGATGGATGGATGGCTGGACGGATGGATGTCTGGATGGATGGCTGGCTGGAGGGATGGATGGATGGATGGATGGCTGGATGGATGGCTGAATGGATGGATGGCTGGATGAATGGCTGGCTGGAGGGATGGATGGATGGATGGCTGGATGGAAGGCTGGATGGATGGATGGCTGGATGGCTGGCAGGCTGAAGGGATGAATGGATGGATGGATGGCTGAATGGACGGCTGGATGGATGGATGGCTTGATGGATGGCTGGCTGGAGGAATGGATTGATGAATGGACGGCTGGATGGATAGCTGGATGGATGGCTGGATGGATGGCTGGCTGGTGGGATGGATGGATGGATGGATAGCTGGATGGAGGGAGGGCTGGATGCATGGCTGGCTGGAGGGATGGATTGATGGATGGATGGCTGGATGGCTGGAGGTATGGATGGATGGATGAATGGCTGGATGGATGGCTGGATGGAGAGATGGATGAGTGCATGGATGGCTGGATGGATGGCTGGATGGAGGGATGGCTGGATGGATGGCTGGCTGGAGGGATTGATGGCTGGATGGATGGATGTCCGGATGGATGGCTGGCTGGAGGGATGGATGGATGGATGGATGGATGGATGGCTGGATGGATGGATGGCTGGACGGATGGCTGGCTGGAGGGATGGATGGATGGATGGCTCGATGGATGGCTGGATGGATGGATGGCTGGATGGATGGCTGGCTGGAGTGATGGATGGATGGATGGATGGCTGGATGGATGGCTGGATGGATGGCTGGATGGATTGCTGGCTGGAGGAATGGATGGATTAATGAATGGCTGTACGGATGGCTGGATGGATGGAAGGCTGGATGGATGGCTTGCTGCAGGGATGGATGGATGGATGGATGGCTGAATGGATGGCTAGATCGATCGATGGATGGATGGCTGGCTGGAGGGATGGAGTCATGGATGGATGTCTGGATGGATGGCTGGATGGAAGGATGGCTGGATGCATGGCAAGCTGGAGGGATGGATTGATGGATGGATGGCTGGATGGCTGGCTGGATGGATGGCTGGCTGGAGCGATGGTTGGATGGATGGATGGCTGGATGGATAGCTGGAAGGATGGATGGCTGGATGGACGGCTGGCTGGAGGAATGGATGGATGGATGGATGGATGGATGGATGGCGGGACGGATGGATGGCTGGATGGATGGCTGGCTGGAGGGATGGATGGCTGGATGGATGGCTGGATGGCTGGATGGCTGGATGGCTGGCAGGCTGAATGGATGGATGGATGGATGGATGGCTGAATGGACGGCTGGATGGATGGATGGCTTGATGGATGGCTGGCTGGAGGGATGGATTGATGAATGGACAGCTGGATGGATTGCTGGATGAATGCCTGGATGGATGGCTGGCTGGTGGGATGGATGGATGGATGGATAGCTGGATGGAGGGATGGCTGGATGGTTGGCTGGCTGGAGGGATGGATGGATGGATGGCTGGATGGATGGGTGGATGGAGGGATGGCTGGATGGCTGGCTGGCAGGAGGGATGGATGGCTGGATGGATGGCTGGATGGATGGATGGCTTAATGACTGGCTGGAAGGAGGGATGGATGGATGATGGATGGCTGGATGGATGGATGGATGGCTGGATGTATGGCTGGCTGGAGAGATGGATGAATGGTTGGATGGCTGGATGGATAGCTGGATGGAGGGATGGCTGGATGGATGGCTGGCTGGAGGGATGGATGGATGGATGGATGGCTGGATGGATGGCTGGATGAATGGATGGCTGGATGGATGGCTTGCTGGAGGGATGGATGGTTGGATGGCTGGATGGATGGCTGAATGGATGGATGGCTGGATGAATGGCTGGATGGAGGGATGGATGGATGGATGGATGGCTGGATGGATGGCTGGATGGATGGATGGCTGGTTGGATGACTGGCTGGAGGGATGGATGGATGGCTGGATGGGCGGCTGGATGGATGGATGGCAGGATGGATGGCTGGCTGGAGGGAAGGATGGATGGATGGATGGCTGGATGGAATGCTGGATGGATGGATGGCTGGATGGATGGCTGGCTGGAGGGACGGATGGATGGATGGCTGGATGGATGGCTGGATGGATGGATGGCTGAATGGATGGCTGGCGAGAGGGATGGATGGATGTATGGATGGCTGGATGGATGGATGAATGGATGGATGGCTGGATGGATGGCTGGCTGGAGGGATGGATGGATGGATGGCTGGATGGATGGCTGGATGAATGGATGGCTGGATGGATGGCTTGCTGGAGGGATGGATGGTTGGATGGCTGGATGGATGGCTGAATGGATGGATGGCTGGATGAATGGCTGGCTGGAGGGATGGATGGATGGATGGATGGATGGATGGATGGCTGGATGGATGGATGGCTGGTTGGATGACTGGCTGGAGGGATGGATGGATGGATGGATGGATGGATGGGCGGCTGGATGGATGGATGGCTGGATGGATGGCTGGCTGGAGGGAAGGATGGCTGGATGGATGGCTGGATGGAAGGCTGGATGGATGGATGGATGGATGGCTGTCTGGCTGGAGGTATGGATGGATGGATGAATGGCTGGATGGATGGCTTGATGGAGAGATGGATCAATGCATGGATGGCTGGATGGATGGCTGGATGGAGGGATGGCTGGATGGATGGCTGGCTGGAGGGATGGATGGATGGATGGATGGATGGATAGCTGGATGGATGGCTGGATGGATGGATGGCTGAATGAATGGCTGGCTGGAGGGATGGATGGATGGATGGATGGCAGGATGGATGGCTGGATGGATGGATGGCTGGATGGATGGCTGGATGGATGGATGGCTGGATGGATGGCTGGCTGGAGGGATGGATTAATGGGTGGATGGCTGGTGGCTGGATGGATGGCTGGCTGGGCGGATGGATTGATGGATGGATGGCTGGATGGATGGCTGGATGGATGGATGGATGGATGGCTGTCTGGCTGGAGGTATGGATGGATGGATGAATGGCTGGATGGATGGCTGTATGTAGAGATGGATGAATGCATGGATGGCTGGATGGATGGCTGGATGGAGGGATGGCTGGATGGATGGCTGGCTGGAGGGATGGATGGATGGATGGATGGCTGGATGGATGGCTGGATGGCTGGATGGATGGCTTGCTAGAGGAATGGATGGGTGGATGGATGGATAGCTTGATGGATGGCTGGATTGATGGATGGCTGGATGAATGGCTGGCTGGAGGGATGGATGGATGGATGGATGGCAGGATGGATGGCTGGATGGATGGATGGATGACTCGCTGGCGGGATGGATGGATGAATGGATGGATGGCTGGATGGATGGATGGCTTGATGGATGGCTGGATGGATGAATGGATGGATGGCTGGCAGGCTGAAGGGATGGATGGATGGATGGATGGCTGAATGGTCGGCTGGATGGATGGATGGCTTGATGAATGGCTGGCTGGAGGGATGGATTGATGAATGGATGGCTGGATGGATAGCTGGATGGATGGCTGGATGGATGGCTCGCTGGTGGGATGGATGGATAGCTGGATGGAGGGATGGCTGGATGGTTGACTGGCTGGAGGGATGGATGGATGGATGGATGGCTGGATGGATGGCTGGATGGAGGTATGGCAGGATGGCTGGCTGGCTGGAGGGATGGATGGCTGGATGGATGGCTGGATGGATGGATGGCTTAATGACTGGCTGGAAGGAGGGATGAATGGATGGATGGATGGCTGGTTGGATGGATGGATGGCTCGATGTATGGCTGGCTGGAGAGATGGATGAATGGTTGGATGGCTGGATGGATGGCTGGATGGATGGCTGCGGGAGGGATGTATGGATGGATGGATGGCTGGACGGATGGCTGGATGGATGGATGGCTGGATGGATGGCTGGCTGGAGGGATGGATGGATGGATGCCTGGATGGATGGATGGCCGAATCGATGGCTGGCTGAAGGGATGGATGGATTGCTGAATGGATGGCTGGATGGATGGCTGCCTGGAGGGATGGATTAATGGGTGGATGGATGGCTGGATGGATGGCTGGCTGGGCGGATGGATTGATGGATGGATGGCTGGATGGATGGCTGGATGGATGGATGGCTGGATGGATGGATGGCTGGATGGATGGCTGGCTGGATGGATGGATAGCTGGATGGAGGGATGGCTGGATGGTTGGCTGGCTGGAGGGATGGATGGATGGATGGATGGCTGGATGGATGGCTGGATGGAGGGATGGCTGGATGACTGGCTGGCTGGAGGGATGGATGGCTGGCTGGATGGATGGATGGCTTAATGACTGGCTGGAAGGAGGGATGGATGGATGGATGGATGGCTGGATGGATGGATGGATGGCTGGATGTATGGCTGGCTGGAGAGATGGATGAATGGTTGGATGGCTGGATGGATGGCTGAATGAATGGATGGCTGGATGGATGGCGTGCTGGAGGGATGGATGGTTGGATGGCTGGATGGATGGCTGAATGGATGGATGGCTGGATGAATGGCTGGCTGGAGGGATGGATGGATGGATGGATGGCTGGATGGATGGCTGGATGGATGGATGGCTGGTTGGATGACTGGCTGGAGGGATGGATGGATGGATGGATGGCTGGATGGGTGGCTGGATGGATGGATGGCTGGTTGGATGGCTGGCTGGAGGGAAGGATGGTTGGATGGATGGCTGGATGGAAGGCTGGATGGAAGGATGGCTGGTTGGATGGATGGATGGCTCGATGTATGGCTGGCTGGAGAGATGGATGAATGGTTGGATGGCTGGATGGATGGCTGGCGGGAGGGATGGATGGATGGATGGATGGCTGGACGGATGGCTGGATGGATGGCTGGCTGGATGGATGGCTGGCTGGAGGGATGGATGGATGGATGCCTGGATGGATGGATGGCCGAATGGATGGCTGGCTGAAGGGATGGATGGATTGCTGAATGGATGGCTGGATGGATGGCTGGCTGGAGGGATGGATTAATGGGTGGATGGATGGCTGGATGGATGGCTGGCTGGGCGGATGGATTGATGGATGGATGGCTGGATGGATGGCTGGATGGATGGATGGCTGGATGGATGGATGGCTGGATGGATGGCTGGCTGGATGGATGGATAGCTGGATGGAGGGATGGCTGGATGGTTGGCTGGCTGGAGGGATGGATGGATGGCTGGATGGATGGCTGGCAGGAGGGATGGATGGATGGATGGATGGCTGGATGGATGGCTGGATGGATGGATGGCTGGATGGATGGCTGGCTGGAGGGATAGATGAATGTATGTCTGGATGGATGGATGGCCGAATCGATGTCTGGCTGATGGGATGGATGGATGGATGGATGGCTAAATGGATGGCTGGATGGATGGATGGCTGGATGGATTGTTCGCTGGAGGGATGGATGAATGGATAGATGGCTGGATGGATGGCGGGATGGCTGGTTGGCTGGATGGGTGGCTGGCTGGGCGGATGGATTGATGGATGGATGGCTGGATGGATGGCTGGATGGATGGATGAATGGATGGCTGGCCGGCTGGAGGTATGGATGGATGGATGAATGGCTGGATGGATGGCTGGATGGAGAGATGGATGAATGCATGGATGGCTGGATGGATGTCTGGATGGACGGATGGCTGGATTGATGGCTGGCGGGAGGGATGAATGGATGGATGGCTGGATGGATGGCTGGATGGATGGATGGCTGGATGAATGTCTTGCTGGAGGGATGGATGGATGGAGGGATGGATGGATGGTTGGCTGGCTGGAGGAATGGATGGATGGCTGGATGGATGGCTGGATGGAGGGATGGCTGGATGGATGGATGGCTGGAGGGATGGATGGATGGATTATTGGCTGGATGGATGGCTGGATGGAGGGATGGCTGGATGGGTGGCTGGCTGGAGGGATGGATGGATGGCTGGATGGATGGCTGGATGGAGGGATGACTGGCTGGAGTGACGGATGGATGGATGGCTGGATGGATGGCTGTATGGAGGGATGGCTGGATGGAAGGCTGGATGGATGGATGGCTGGATGGATGGATGGATGGACGGATGGATGGAGGAATGGCTGGATGGATATCTGGCTGGAGGGATGGATGGATGGATGGATGGCAGGATGGATGGCTGGATGGAGGAATGGTTGGATGGATGGATTGCTGGAGGGATGGATGGCTGGATGGATGGCTGGATGGATGGCTGGATGGATGGGCGGCTGGATGGGCGATTGGCTGGAGGGATGGATGGATGGATGGCTGGATGGATGGCTGGCTGGAGGGATGGATGGATGGATGGATGGATGGATGGCTGGATGGATGGCTGGATGGATGGATGGCTGGATGGATGGATGGCTGGAGTGATGGATGGGTGGATGGTTCGATGGATGGCTGGTTGAATGGATGGCTGGTTGGATGACTGGCTGGAGGGATTGAAGGATGGATGGATGGCTGGATGGATGGCTGGATGGATGGCTGGATGGACGGATGGATGGATGGATGGCTGGATGGATGGCTGGATGGATGGATGGATGGATGGATGGCTGTCTGGAGGGATAGATGGATGGAAAGCTGACTGGAGGGATGGCTGGATGGATGGCTGGCTGGATGGCTGGATAGATGGATGGCTGGATGGCTGGCTGGCTGGAGAGATGGATGGATGGATGGGTGGCTGGGTGGATGGCTGGATGGATGGATGTCCGGATGGTTGGCTGGCTGGAGGGATGGATGGATGGCTGGATGGATGTCTGGATCGATGGATGGCTGGATGGATGGCTGGCTGGAGGGATGGATGGATGGATGGATGGCTGGATGGATGGCTGGATGGATGGATGGCTGGATGGATGGCTGGCTGGAGGGATGGATGGATGGATGGCTGGATGGATGGCTGGATGGATGGCTGGATGGATTGTTTGCTGGAGGAATGGATGGATTAATGAATGGCTGGACGGATGGCTGGATGGATGGAAGGCTGGATGGATGGCTGGCTGGATGGATGGATGGATGGATGGCTGAATGGATGGCTAGATCGATGGATGGTTGGATGGATGGCTGGCTGGCTGGAGGAATGGAGTCATGGATGGATTGCCGGATGGACGGCTGGATGGAAGTATGGCTGGATGCATGGCTGGCTGGAGGGATGGATTGATGGATGGATGGCTGGATGGCTGGCTGGGTTGATGGATGGCTCGATGGATGGCTGGCTGGACGGATGGATGGATGGATGGCTGGATGGATGGCTGGATGGAGGGATGGCTGGATGGTTGGCTGGCTGGAGGGATGGATGGATGGCTGGATTGATGGCTGGATGGTGGGGAGGCTGGATGGATGGCTGGCTGGAGGGATGGATGGATGGATTATTGGCTGGATGGATGGCTGGATGGAGGGATGGCTGTATGGGTGGCTGGCTGGAATGATGGATGGATGGCTGGATGGACGGCTGGATGGAGGGATGGCTGGCTGGATGGATGACTGGATGGATGGATGGAAAAATGGATGGCTGAATGTATGGCTGACTGGAGAGATGGATGAATGGTTGGATGGCTGGATGGATGGTTGGATGGAGGGATGGCTGGATGGATGACTGGCTGGAGGGATGGATGGATGGATGGATGGCTGGATGGGTGGCTGTATGGATGGATGGCTGGATGGATGGCTGGCTGGAGGGAAGGATGGATGGATGGATGGCTGGCTGGAGGGATGGAAGGATGGATGGAAGGCTGGATGGACGGCTGGATGGATGGCTGGATGTCTGGATGGCTGGCTGGATGGATGGATGGCTGGTTGGCTGGATGGATGGATGGAAGGCTGGATGGATGGATGGATGGACGGATGGATGGAGGGATGGATGGATGGATGGATGGCTCGATGGATGGCTGGATGGATGGATGGCTGGATGGATGGATGGCTGGATGGATGGCTGGCTGGAGGGATGGATGGATGGATGGATGCATGGATGAATGGCTGGCTGGATGGATGGATGGATGGCTGGACGGATGGCTGGATGGATGGCTGGATGGATGGATGGACGGATGGAAGGATGGCTGGATGGATGGAGGGATGGATGGATGGCTGGATGGATGGCTGGCTGGAGGGATGGATGGATGGATGGCTGGCTGGAGGGATGGATGGATGGATGGCTGGATGGATGGCTGGATAGATGGATGGCTGGTTGGCTGGCTGGCTGGAGAGATGGAGGGATGGAGGGGTGGCTGGATGGATGTCTGGATGGATGGGTGGCTGGATGGATGGCTGGCTGGAGGAATGGATGAATGGATGGATGACTGGATGGATGGCTGGAAGAATGGATGGCTGGATGGATGACTGGCTGGAGGGATGAATGGATGGATGGATGGCTGGATGGGTGGCTGTATGGATGGATGGCTGGATGGATGGTTCGCTGGAGGGATGGATGAATGGATAGATGGCTGGATGGATGGCGGGATGGCTGGTTGGCTGGATGGGTGGCTGGCTGGGCGGATGGATTGATGGATGGATGGCTGGATGGATGGCTGGATGGATGGATGAATGGATGGCTGGCCGGCTGGAGGTATGGATGGATGGATGAATGGCTGGGTGGATGGCTGGATGGAGAGATGGATGAATGTATGGATGGCTGGATGGATGGCTGGATGGACGGATGGCTGGATTGATGGCTGACTGGAGTGATGAATGGATGGATGGCTGGATGGATGGCTGGATGGATGGATGGCTGGATGAATGGCTTGCTGGAGGGATGGATGGATGGATGTATGGCTGGATGGATGGCTTGATGGATGGATGGCTGGATGATTGGCTGGCTGGAGGGATGGATGGATGGATGGATGGCTGGATGGATGGCTGGATGGATGGATCGCTGGATGGATGGCTGGATGGATGGATGGATGGATAGCTGGATGGATGGATGGCTGGATGGATGGATGGCTGGATGGCTGGAAGGCTGGATGGATGGATTGCTGGATGGCTGGCTGGATGGATGGATGGATGGATGGATGGCTGGATGGATGGCTGGATGGAGGGATGGCTGGATGGATGGCTGGCTGGAGTGACGGATGAATGGATGGCTGGATGGATGGCTATATGGAGGGATGGCTGGATGGAAGGCTGGCCGGATGGATGGATGGCTGGATGGATGGATGGATGGACGGATGGATGGAGGGATGGCTGGATGGATGGCTGGCTGGAGGGATGGATGGATGGATGGATGGCTGGATGGATGGCTGGCTGGAGGGATGTATTAATGGGTGGATGGATGGCTGGATGGATGGCTGGCTGGGCGGATGGATTGATGGATGGATGGCTGGATGGATGGCTGGATGGATGGATGGATGGATTGCTGTCTGGCTGGAGGTATGGATGGATGGATGAATGGCAGGATGGATGGCTGGATGGAGAGCTGGATGAATGCATGGATGGCTGGATGGATGGCTGGATGGAGGGATGGCTGGATGGATGGCTGGCTGGAGGGATGGATGGATGGATGGATGGCTGGATGGATGGCTGGATGGCTGGATGGATGGCTTGCTAGAGGAATGGATGGATGGATGGATAGCTGGATGGATGGCTGGATGGATGGATGGCTGGATGAATGGCTGGCTGGAGGGATGGATGGATGGATGGATGGCAGGATGGATGGTTGGATGGATGGATGGCTGGATGGATGACTCGCTGGCGGGATGGATGGATGGATGGATGCATGGTTGGATGGCTGGATGGATGCATGGCTTGATGGATGGCTGGATGGATGGATGGATGGATGGCTGGCAGGCTGAAGGGATGGATGGATGGATGGCTGAATGGACGGCTGGATGGATGGATGGCTTGATGGATGGCTGGCTGGAGGGATGGATTGATGAATGGATGGCTGGATGGATAGCTGGATGATGGCTGGATGGATGGCTGGCTGGTGGGATGGATGGATGGATGGATAGCTGGATGGAGGAATGGCTGGATGGTTGGCTGGCTGGAGGGATGGATGGATGGATGGATGGATGGCTGGATGGATGGCTGGATGGAGGGATGGCTGGATGACTGGCTGGCTGGAGGGATGGATGGCTGGATGGATGGCTGGATGGATGGATGGTTTAATGACTGACTGGAAGGAGGGATGGATGGATGGATGGATGGCTGGATGGATGGATGGATTGCTGGATGTGTGGCTGGCTGAAGAGATGGATGAATGGTTGGATGGCTGGATGGATGGCTGAATGAATGGATGGCTGGATGGATGGCTTGCTGGAGGGATGGATGGTTGGATGGCTGGATGGATGGCTGAATGGATGGATGGCTGGATGAATGGCTGGCTGGAGGGATGGATGGATGGATGGATGGCTGGATGGATGGCTGGATGGATGGATGGCTGGTTGGATGACTGGCTGGAGGGATGGATGGATGGATGGATGGCTGGATGGGTGGCTGGATGGATGGATGGCTGGTTGGATGTCTGGCTGGAGGGAAGGATGGTTGGATGGATGGCTGGATGGAAGGCTGGATGGATGGATGTCTGGATGGATGGCTGGCTGGAGGGACGGATGGATTAATGGATGGCTGGATGGATGGCTGGATGGATGGATGGCTGAATGGATGGCTGGCGGGAGGGATGGATGGATGGATGGATGGCTGGATGGATGGCTGGATGGATGGATGGCTGGATGGATGGCTGGCTGGAGGGATTGATGGATGGATGGCTGGATGGATGGATGGCCGAATGGATGGCTGGCTGAAGGGATGGATGGATGGATGGATTGCTGAATGGATGGCTGGATGGATGGATGGCTTGATGGCTGGATGGCTGGATGGATGGCTCGCTGGGCGGATGGATTGATGGATGGATGGCTGGATGGAAGGCTGGATGGATGGATGGATGGATGGCTGGCTGGCTGGAGGTATGGATGGATGGACGAATGGCTGGATGGATGGCTGGATGGAGAGATGGATGAATGCATGCATGGCTGGATGGATGGCTGGATGGAGGGATGGCTGGATGGATGGCTGGCTGGAGGGATGGATGGCTGGATGGATGGATGTCCGGATGGATGGCTGGATGGAGGGATGGATGGATGGTTGGATGGATGGATGGCTGGATGGATGGCTGGCTGGAGGGATGGATGGATGAATGGATGGCTCGATGGATGGCTGGATGGATGGATGGCTGGATGAATGGCTGGCTGGAGGGATGGATGGATGGATGGCTGGATGGATGGCTGGATGGATGGATGGCTGGTTGGATGACTGGCTGGAGGGATGGATGGATGTATGGATGGCTGGATGGGCGGCTGGATGGATGGATGGCTGGATGGATGGCTGTCTGGAGGGAAGGATGGATGGATGGATGGCTGGATGGAAGGCTGGATGGATGGATGGCTGGATGGATGGCTGGCTGGAGGGACGGATGGATGGATGGCTGAATGGATGGCTGGATGGATGGATGGCTGAATGGATGGCTGGCGGGAGGGATGGATGGATGAATGGATGTCTGGATGGATGGCTGGATGGATGGCTGGATGGATGGCTGGCTGGAGGGATGGATGGATGGATGGCTGGATGGATGGATGGCCGAATGGATGGCTGGCTGAATGGATGGATGGATTGCTGAATGGATGGCTGGATGGATGGATGGCTGGATGGATGGCTGGCTGGAGGGATGGATTAATGGATGGATGGATGGCTGGATGGCTGGCTGGATGTCTGGCTGGGCGGATGGATTGATGGATGGATGGCTGGATGGATGAATGGATGGATGGATGGATGGATGGCTGGCTGGCAGGAGGTATGGATGGATGGATAATGGCTGGATGGATGGCTGGATGGAGAGATGGATGAATGCATGGATGGCTGGATGGATGGCTGGATGGAGGGATGGCTGGATGGATGGCTGGCTGGAGGGATGGATGGATGGATGTAAGGCTGGATGGATGGCTGGATGGAAGGCTGGATGGATGGATGGCTGGATGGATGGCTGGCTGGAGGGACGGATGGATGGATGGATGGCTGAATGGATGGCTGGATGGATTGATGGCTGGATGAATGGCTGGCTGGAGGAATGGATGGATGGATGGATGGCAGGATGGATGGCTGGAGGATGGATGGCTGGATGGATGACTCGCTGGGGGGATGGATGGATGGATGGATGGCTGGATGGATGGCTGGATGGATGGATGGCTTGATGGATGGCTGGATGGATGGATGGATGGATGGCTGGATGGATGGATGGTTGGATGGATGGATGGCTGGATGGCTGGAAGGCTGGATGGATGGATGGCTGGATGGATGGATGGATGGATGGATGGATGGATGGATGGCTGGATGCATGGCTGGATGGAGGGATGGCTGGATGGATGGCTGGCGGGGGTGACGGATGGATGGATGGCTGGATGAATGGCTGTATGGAGGGATGGCTGGCTGGACGGCTGGCTGGATGGTTGGATGGCTGGATGGATGGATGGATGGACGGATGGATGGAGGGATGGCTGGGTGGATGGCTGGATGGATGGATGGCTGAATGGATGGCTGGCGGGAGGGATGGATGGATGGATGGGTGGCTGGAAGGATGGCTGGATGGATGGATGGCTGGATGGATGGCTGGCTGGAGGGATGGATGGATGGATGGCTGGATGGATGGATGGCCGAATGGATGGCTGGGTGAAGGGATGGATGGATGGATGGATTGCTGAATGGATGGCTGGATGGCTGGATGGCTGGATGGATGTCTGGCTGGGCGGATGGATTGATGGATGGATGGCTGCATGGATGGCTGGATGGATGGATGGATGGATGGCTGGCTGGCTGGAGTTATGGATGGATGGATGAATGGCTGCATGGATGGCTGGATGGAGAGATGGATGAATGCATGGATGGCTGGATGGATAGATGGATGGAGGGATGGCTGGATGGATGGCTGGCTGGAGGGATGGATGGATGGATGGATGGCTGGATGGATGGCTGGATGGTTGGATGGATGGCTTGCTGGAGGGATGGAAGGATGGATGGATGGATAGCTGGACGGATGGCTGGATGGATGGATGGCTGGATGAATGGCTGGCTGGAGGGATGGATGGATGGATGGATGGCAGGATGGATGGCTGGATGGATGGATGGCTGACAGGCTGAAGGGATGGATGGAAGGATGGATGGCTGATTGGACGGCTGGATGGATGGATGGCTTGATGGATGGCTGGCTGGAGGGATGGATTGATGAATGGATGGCTGGATGGATAGCTGAATGGATGGCTGGATGGCTGGCTGGCTGGTGGGATGGATGGATGGATGGATAGCTGGATGGAGGGATGGCTGGATGGTTGGCTGCCTGGAGGGATGGATGGATGGCTGGATGGATGGCTGGATGGAGGGATGGCTGGATGGCTGGCTGGCTGGAGGGATGGATTGATGGATGGATGGCTGGATGGATGGATGGATGGCTGGATGTATGGCTGGCTGGAGAGATGGATGAATGGTTGGATGGCTTAATGGATGGCTGGATGGAGGAATGGCTGGATGGATGGCTGGCTGGAGGGTTGGATGGATGGATGGATGGCTGGATGGTTGGCTGGATGAATGGAAGGCTGGATGGATGGCTTGCTGGAGGGATGGATGGTTGGATGGCTGGATGGATGGCTGAATGGATGGATGGCTGGATGAATGGCTGGCTGGAGGGATGGATGGATGGATGGATGGCTGGATGGATGGCTGGATGGATGGATGGCTGGTTGGATGACTGGCTGGAGGGATGGACGGATGGATGGATGGCTGGATGGATGGCTGGCTGGAGTGATGGATGGATGGATGGATGGCTGGATGGATGGCTGGATGGATGGCTGGATGAATTGCTGGCTGGAGGAATGTATGGATCAATGAATGGCTGGACGGATGGCTGGATGGATGGAAGGCTGGATGTATGGCTGGATGCAGGGATGGATGGATGGATGGATGGCTGAATGGATGGCTAGATCGATGGATGGATGGATGGATGGCTGGAGGGATGGAGTCATGGATGGATGTCTGGATGGATGGCTGGATGGAAGGATGGCTGGATGCATGGCTGGCTGGAGGGATGGATTGATGAATGGATGGCTGGATGGCTGGCTGGATGGATGGCTGGCTGGAGGGATGGTTGGATGGATGGATGGCTGGATGGATGGCTGGAAGGATGGATGGCTGGATGGATGGCTGGCTGGAGGGATGGATGGATGGATGGATGGATGGATGGATGGATGGACGGATGGATGGCTGGATGGATGGCTGGCTGGAGGGATGGATGGATGGATGGATGGCTGGATGGATGGCTGAATGGATGGATGGCTGAAGGGATGGATGGATGGATGGATTACTGAATGGATGGCTGGATGGATGGATGGATGGCTGGATGTATGGCTGGCTGGAGAGATGGATGAATGGTTGGATGGCTGGATGGATGGCCGGATGGAGGGATGGCTTGATGGATGGCTGGCTGGAGAGATGGATGGATGGATGGATGGATGGCTGGATGGATGGCTGGATGAATGGATGGCTGGATGGATGGCTTGCTGGAGGGATGGATGGTTGGATGGCTGGATGGATGGCTGAATGGATGGATGGCTGGATGAATGGCTGGCTGGAGGGATGGATGGATGGATGGATGGATGGATGACTGGATGGATGGATGGCTGGTTGGATGACTGGCTGGATGGATGGATGGATGGCTGGATGGGCGGCTGGATGGATGGATGGCTGGATGGATGGCTGGCTGGAGGGAAGGATGGATGGATGGATGGCTGGATGGAAGGCTGGATGGATGGATGGATGGATGGCTGTCTGGCTGGAGGTATGGATGGATGGATGAATGGCAGGATGGATGGCTTGATTGAGAGATGGATGAATGCATGGATGGCTGGATGGATGGCTGGATGGAGGGATGGCTGGATGGATGGCTGGCTGGGGGGATGGATGGATGGATGGGTGGCTGGATGGATGGCTGGATGGCTGGATGGATGGCTTGCTAGAGGGATGGATGGATGGATGGATGGATAGCTGGATGGATGGCTGGATGGATGGATGGCTGAATGAATGGCTGGCTGGAGGGATGGATGGAAGAATGGATGGCAGGATGGATGGCTGGATGGATGGATGGCTGGATGGATGACTCGCTGGCGGGATTGATGGATGGATGGATGGATTGCTGGATAGATGGATGGCTTGATGGATGGCTGGATGGATGGATGGATGGATGGCTGGCAGGCTGAAGGGATGGATGGATGGATGGATGGCTGAATGGACGGCTGGATGGATGGATGGCTTGATGGATGGCTGGCTGGAGGGATGGATTGATGAATGGATGGCTGGATGGATAGCTGGATGGATGGCTGGATGGATGGCTGGCTTGTGGGATGGATTGATGGATGGATAGCTGGATGGAGGGATGGCTGGATGGTTGGCTGGCTGGAGGGATGGATGGCTGGATGGATGGATGTCCGGATGGATGGCTGACTGGAGGGATGGATGGATGGATGGATGGATGGATGGATGGCTGGATGGATGGATGGCTGGATGGATGGCTGGCTGGAGGGATGGATGGATGGATGGCTCGATGGATGGCTCGATGGATGGATGGCTGGATGGATGGCTGGCTGGAGTTATGGACGGATGGATGGATGTCTGGATGGATGGCTGAATGGATGGCTGGATGGATTGCTGGCTGGAGGAATGGATGGATTAATGAATGGCTGGACGGATGGCTGGATGGATGGATGGCTGGATGGATGGCTGGCTGCAGGGATGGATGGATGGATGGATGGCTGAATGGATGGCGAGATCGATGGATGGATGGATGGCTGGCTGGAGGGATGGAGTCATGGATGGATGTCTGGATGGATGGCTGGATGGAAGGATTGCTGGATGCATGGCTGGCTGGAGGAATGGACTGATGGATGGATGGCTGGATGGTTGGCTGGATGGATGGCTGGCTGGAGGGATGGATGGATGGATGGATGGCTGGATGGATGGCTGGAAGGATGGATGGCTGGATGGATGGCTGGCTGGAGGGATGGATGGATGGTTGGATGGATGGATGGCTGGACGGATGGATGTCTGGATGGATGGCTGGCTGGAGGGATGGATGGATGGATGGATGGCTGGATGGATGGCTGAATGGATGGATGGCTGGATGAATGGCTGGCTGGAGGGATGGATGGATGGATGGCTGGATGGAAGGCTGGATGGATGGATGGCTGGATGGCTGGCAGGCTGAAGGGATGAATGGATGGATGGATGGCTGAATGGACGGCTGGATGGATGGATGGCTTGATGGATGGCTGGCTGGAGGAATGGATTGATGAATGGACGGCTGGATGGATAGCTGGATGGATGACTGGATGGATGGCTGGCTGGTGGGATGGATGGATGGATGGATAGCTGGATGGAGGGAGGGCTGGATGCATGGCTGGCTGGAGGGATGGATTGATGGATGGATGGCTGGATGGCTGGAGGTATGGATGGATGGATGAATGGCTGGATGGATGGCTGGATGGAGAGATGGATGAGTGCATGGATGGCTGGATGGATGGCTGGATGGAGGGATGGCTGGATGGATGGCTGGCTGGAGGGATTGATGGCTGGATGGATGGATGTCCGGATGGATGGTTGGCTGGAGGGATGGATGGATGGATGGATGGATGGATGGCTGGATGGATGGATGGCTGGACGGATGGCTGGCTGGAGGGATGGATGGATGGATGGCTCGATGGATGGCTGGATGGATGGATGGCTGGATGGATGGCTGGCTGGAGTGATGGATGGATGGATGGATGGCTGGATGGATGGCTGGATGGATGGCTGGATGGATTGCTGGCTGGAGGAATGGATGGATTAATCAATGGCTGTACGGATGGCTGGATGGATGAAAGGCTGGATGGATGGCTTGCTGCAGGGATGGATGGATGGATGGATGGCTGAATGGATGGCTAGATCGATCGATGGATGGATGGCTGGCTGGAGGGATGGAGTCATGGATGGATGTCTGGATGGATGGCTGGATGGAAGGATGGCTGGATGCATGGCAAGCTGGAGGGATGGATTGATGGATGGATGGCTGGATGGCTGGCTGGATGGATGGCTGGCTGGAGCGATGGTTGGATGGATGGATGGCTGGATGGATAGCTGGAAGGATGGATGGCTGGATGGACGGCTGGCTGGAGGAATGGATGGATGGATGGATGGATGGATGGATGGATGGCGGGACGGATGGATGGCTGGATGGATGGCTGGCTGGTGGGATGGATGGCTGGATGGATGGCTGGATGGCTGGATGGCTGGATGGCTGGCAGGCTGAATGGATGGATGGATGGATGGATGGCTGAATGGACGGCTGGATGGATGGATGGCTTGATGGATGGCTGGCTGGAGGGATGGATTGATGAATGGACAGCTGGATGGATTGCTGGATGAATGCCTGGATGGATGGCTGGCTGGTGGGATGGATGGATGGATGGATAGCTGGATGGAGGGATGGCTGGATGGTTGGCTGGCTGGAGGGATGGATGGATGGATGGCTGGATGGATGGGTGGATGGAGGGATGGCTGGATGGCTGGCTGGCAGGAGGGATGGATGGCTGGATGGATGGCTGGATGGATGGATGGCTTAATGACTGGCTGGAAGGAGGGATGGATGGATGATGGATGGCTGGATGGATGGATGGATGGCTGGATGTATGGCTGGCTGGAGAGATGGATGAATGGTTGGATGGCTGGATGGATAGCTGGATGGAGGGATGGCTGGATGGATGGCTGGCTGGAGGGATGGATGGATGGATGGATGGCTGGATGGATGGCTGGATGGATGGATGGCTTAATGACTGGCTGGAAGGAGGGATGGATGGATGATGGATGGCTGGATGGATGGATGGATGGCTGGATGAATGGCTGGATGGAGGGATGGATGGATGGATGGATGGCTGGATGGATGGCTGGATGGATGGATGGCTGGTTGGATGACTGGCTGGAGGGATGGATGGATGGATGGATGGCTGGATGGGCGGCTGGATGGATGGATGGCAGGATGGATGGCTGGCTGGAGGGAAGGATGGATGGATGGATGGCTGGATGGAATGCTGGATGGATGGATGGCTGGATGGATGGCTGGCTGGAGGGACGGATGGATGGATGGCTGGATGGATGGCTGGATGGATGGATGGCTGAATGGATGGCTGGCGAGAGGGATGGATGGATGTATGGATGGCTGGATGGATGGATGAATGGATGGATGGCTGGATGGATGGCTGGCTGGAGGGATGGATGGATGGATGCCTGGATGGATGGATGGCCGAATGGATGGCTGGCTGAAGGGATGGATGGATGGATGGATTGCTGAATGGATGGCTGGATGGATGGATGGCTGGATGGATGGCTGGCTGGAGGGATGGATTAATGGGTGGATGGCTGGATGGCTGGATGGATGGCTGGCTGGGCGGATGGATTGATGGATGGATGGCTGGATGGATGGCTGGATGGATGGATGGATGGATGGCTGTCTGGCTGGAGGTATGGATGGATGGATGAATGGCTGGATGGATGGCTGGCTGGATGGATGGAAGGATGGATGGCTGGATGGATGGCTGGCTGGAGGGATGGATGGATGCATGGATGGATGGATGGATGCCTGGACGGATGGATGGCTGGATGGATGGCTGGCTGGAGGGATGGATAGATGGATGGATGGCTGGATGGATGGCTGAATGGATGGATGGCTGAAGGGATGGATGGATGGATGGATTGCTGAATGGATGGCTGGATGGATGGATGGATGGCTGGATGAATGGCTGGCTGGAGAGATGGATGAATGGTTGGATGGCTGGATTGATGGCTGGATGGAGGGATGGCTTGATGGATGGCTGGCTGGAGGGATGGTGGATGGATGGATGGCTGGATGGATGGCTGGATGAATGGATGGCTGGATGGATGGCTTGCTGGAGGGATGGATGGTTGGATGGCTGGATGGATGGCTGAATGGATGGATGGCTGGATGAATGGCTGGCTGGAGGGATGGATGGATGGATGGATGGATGGATGGATGGCTGGATGGATGGATGGCTGGTTGGATGACTGGCTGGAGGGATGGATGGATGGATGGATGGATGGATGGGCGGCTGGATGGATGGATGGCTGGCTGGAGGGAAGGATGGCTGGATGGATGGCTGGATGGAAGGCTGGATGGATGGATGGATGGATGGCTGTCTGGCTGGAGGTATGGATGGATGGATGAATGGCTGGATGGATGGCTTGATGGAGAGATGGATGAATGCATGGATGGCTGGATGGATGGCTGGATGGAGGGATGGCTGGATGGATGGCTGGCTGGAGGGATGGATGGATGGATGGATGGATAGCTGGATGGATGGCTGGATGGATGGATGGCTGAATGAATGGCTGGCTGGAGGGATGGATGGATGGATGGATGGCAGGATGGATGGCTGGATGGATGGATGGCTGGATGGATGGCTGGATGGATGGATGGCTGGATGGATGGCTGGCTGGAGGGATGGATTAATGGGTGGATGGCTGGATGGCTGGATGGATGGCTGGCTGGGCGGATGGATTGATGGATGGATGGCTGGATGGATGGCTGGATGGATGGATGGATGGATGGCTGTCTGGCTGGAGGTATGGATGGATGGATGAATGGCTGGATGGATGGCTGGATGTAGAGATGGATGAATGCATGGATGGCTGGATGGATGGCTGGATGGAGGGATGGCTGGATGGATGGCTGGCTGGAGGGATGGATGGATGGATGGATGGCTGGATGGATGGCTGGATGGCTGGATGGATGGCTTGCTAGAGGGATGGATGGGTGGATGGATGGATAGCTGGATGGATGGCTGGATTGATGGATGGCTGGATGAATGGCTGGCTGGAGGGATGGATGGATGGATGGATGGCAGGATGGATGGCTGGATGGATGGATGGATGACTCGCTGGCGGGATGGATGGATGAATGGATGGATGGCTGGATGGATGGATGGCTTGATGGATGGCTGGATGGATGAATGGATGGATGGCTGGCAGGCTGAAGGGATGGATGGATGGATGGATGGCTGAATGGTCGGCTGGATGGATGGATGGCTTGATGAATGGCTGGCTGGAGGGATGGATTGATGAATGGATGGCTGGATGGATAGCTGGATGGATGGCTTGATGGATGGCTGGCTGGTGGGATGGATGGATAGCTGGATGGAGGGATGGCTGGATGGTTGGCTGGCTGGAGGGATGGATGGATGGATGGATGGCTGGATGGATGGCTGGATGGAGGTATGGCTGGATGGCTGGCTGGCTGGAGGGATGGATGGCTGGATGGATGGCTGGATGGATGGATGGCTTAATGACTGGCTGGAAGGAGGGATGGATGGATGGATGGATGGCTGGTTGGATGGATGGATGGCTCGATGTATGGCTGGCTGGAGAGATGGATGAATGGTTGGATGGCTGGATGGATGGCTGGATGGATGGCTGGCGGGAGGGATGGATGGATGGCTGGACGGATGGCTGGATGGATGGATGGCTGGATGGATGGCTGGCTGGAGGGATGGATGGATGGATGCCTGGATGGATGGATGGCCGAATGGATGGCTGGCTGAAGGGATGGATGGATTGCTGAATGGATGGCTGGAGGGATGGATTAATGGGTGGATGGATGGCTGGATGGATGGCTGGCTGGGCGGATGGATTGATGGATGGATGGCTGGATGGATGGCTGGATGGATGGATGGCTGGATGGATGGATGGCTGGATGGATGGCTGGCTGGATGGATGGATAGCTGGATGGAGGGATGGCTGGATGGTTGGCTGGCTGGAGGGATGGATGGATGGATGGATGGCTGGATGGATGGCTGGATGGAGGGATGGCTGGATGACTGGCTGGCTGGAGGGATGGATGGCTGGCTGGATGGATGGATGGCTTAATGACTGGCTGGAAGGAGGGATGGATGGATGGATGGATGGCTGGATGGATGGATGGATGGCTGGATGTATGGCTGGCTGGAGAGATGGATGAATGGTTGGATGGCTGGATGGATGGCTGAATGAATGGATGGCTGGATGGATGGCGTGCTGGAGGGATGGATGGTTGGATGGCTGGATGGATGGCTGAATGGATGGATGGCTGGATGAATGGCTGGCTGGAGGGATGGATGGATGGATGGATGGCTGGATGGATGGCTGGATGGATGGATGGCTGGTTGGATGACTGGCTGGAGGGATGGATGGATGGATGGATGGCTGGATGGGTGGCTGGATGGATGGATGGCTGGTTGGATGGCTGGCTGGAGGGAAGGATGGTTGGATGGATGGCTGGATGGAAGGCTGGATGGAAGGATGGCTGGTTGGATGGATGGATGGCTCGATGTATGGCTGGCTGGAGAGATGGATGAATGGTTGGATGGCTGGATGGATGGCTGGATGGATGGCTGGCGGGAGGGATGGATGGATGGATGGATGGCTGGACGGATGGCTGGATGGATGGCTGTCTGGATGGATGGCTGGCTGGAGGGATGGATGGATGGATGCCTGGATGGATGGATGGCCGAATGGATGGCTGGCTGAAGGGATGGATGGATTGCTGAATGGATGGCTGGATGGATGGCTGGCTGGAGGGATGGATTAATGGGTGGATGGATGGCTGGATGGATGGCTGGCTGGGCGGATGGATTGATGGATGGATGGCTGGATGGATGGCTGGATGGATGGATGGCTGGATGGATGGATGGCTGGATGGATGGCTGGCTGGATGGATGGATAGCTGGATGGAGGGATGGCTGGATGGTTGGCTGGCTGGAGGGATGGATGGATGGATGGATGGCTGGATGGATGGCTGGATGGAGGGATGGCTGGATGACTGGCTGGCTGGAGGGATGGATGGCTGGCTGGATGGATGGATGGCTTAATGACTGGCTGGAAGGAGGGATGGATGGATGGATGGATGGCTGGATGGATGGATGGATGGCTGGATGTATGGCTGGCTGGAGAGATGGATGAATGGTTGGATGGCTGGATGGATGGCTGAATGAATGGATGGCTGGATGGATGGCTTGCTGGAGGGATGGATGGTTGGATGGCTGGATGGATGGCTGAATGGATGGATGGCTGGATGAATGGCTGGCTGGAGGGATGGATGGATGGATGGATGGCTGGATGGATGGCTGGATGGATGGATGGCTGGTTGGATGACTGGCTGGAGGGATGGATGGATGGATGGATGACTGGATGGGTGGCTGGATGGATGGATGGCTGGTTGGATGGCTGGCTGGAGGGAAGGATGGTTGGATGGATGGCTGGATGGAAGGCTGGATGGATGGATGGCTGGATGGATGACTGGCTGGAGGGACGGATGGATTGATGGATGGCTGGATGGATGGCTGGATGGATGGATGGCTGAATGGATGGCTGGCGGGAGGGATGGATGGATGGATGGATGGCTGGATGGATGGCTGGATGGATGGATGGCTGGATGGATGGCTGGCTGGAGGGATGGATGGATGGATGGCTGGATGGATGGTTGCCCGAATGGATGGCTGGCTGAAGGGATGGATGGATGGACGGATTGCTGAATGGATGGCTGGATGGATGGATGGCTGGATGGCTGGCTGGAGGGAAGGATTAATGGATGGATGGATGGATGGATGGCTGGATGGCTGGATGGATGGCTGGCTGGGCGGATGGATTGATGGATGGATGGGTGGATGGATGGCTGGATGGATGGATGGATGGATGGCTGGCTGGCTGGAGGTATGGATGGATGGAGGGATGGCTGGATGGATGGCTGGCTGGAGGGATGGATGGCTGGATGGATGGAGGTCCGGATGGATGGCTGGCTGGAGGGATGGATGGATGGCTGGATGGATGGATGGCTGGATGGATGGCTGGCTGGAGGGATGGATGGATGAATGGATGGCTCGATGGATGGATGGATGGCTGGATGAATGGCTGGCTGGAGGGATGGATGGATGGATGGATGGATGGATGGTTGGATGGATGGATGGCTGGTTGGATGACTGGCTGGAGGGATGGATGGATGTATGGATGGCTGGATGGGCGGCTGGATGGATGGATGGCTGGATGGATGGCTGGCTGGAGGGAAGGATGGATGGATGGATGGCTGGATGGAAGGCTGGATGGATGGATGGCTGGATGGATGGCTGGCTGGAGGGACGGATGGATGGATGGCTGAATGGATGGCTGGATGGATGGATGGCTGAATGGATGGCTGGCGGGAGGGATGGATGGATGGATGGATGGCTGGATGGATGGCTGGATGGATGGATGGCTGGATGGATGGCTGGCTGGAGGGATGGATGGATGGATGGCTGGATGGATGGATGGCCGAATGGATGGCTGGCTGAATGGATGGATGGATGGATGGATTGCTGAATGGATGGCTGGATGGATGGATGGCTGGATGGATGGCTGGCTGGAGGGATGGATTAATGGATGGATGGATGGATGGATGGCTGGATGGCTGGATGGCTGGATGGATGTCTGGCTGGGCAGATGGATTGATGGATGGATGGCTGGATGGATGGCTGGATGGATGGATGGATGGATGACTGGCTGGCTGGAGGTATGGATGGATGGATGAATGGCTGGATGGATGGCTGGATGGAGAGATGGATGAATGCATGGATGGCTGGATGGATGGCTGGATGGAGGGATGGCTGGATGGAAGGCTGGCTGGAGGGATGGATGGATGGATGTATGGCTGGATGGATGGCTGGATGGAAGGCTGGATGGATGGATGGCTGGATGAATGGTTGGCTGAAGGGACGGATGGATGGATGGATGGCTGGATGGATGGCTGGATGGATGGATGGCTGGATGAATGGCTGGCTGGAGGGATGGATGGATGGATGGATGGCAGGGTGGATGGCTGGATGAATGGGTGGCTGGCTGGATGACTCGCTGGCGGGATGGATGGATGGATGGATGGCTGGATGGATGGCTGGATGGATGGATGGCTTGAAGGATGGCTGGTTGGATGGATGGATGGCTGGATGGATGGAAGTTTGGATGGATGGATGGCTGGATGGCTGGAAGGCTGGATGGATGGATGGCTGGATGGATGGCTGGATGGATGGATGGATGGATGGATGGCTGGATGCATGGCTGGATGGAGGGATGGCTGGATGGATGGCTGGCGGGGGTGACGGATGGATGGATGGCTGGATGAATGGCTGTATGGAGGGATGGCTGGCTGGACGGCTGGCTGGATGGTTGGATGGCAGGATGGATGGATGGATGGACGGATGGATGGAGGGATGGCTGGGTGGATGGCTGGCTGGAGGGATGGTTGGATGGATGGATGGCTGGATGGCTGGAAGGCTGGATGGATGGGTGGCTGGATGGATGGCTGGATGGATGGATGGATGGCTGGATGGATGGATGGCTGGATGGATGGCTGGCTGGAGGGACGGAAGGATGGATGGCTGGATGGATGGCTAGATGGATGGATGGCTGAATGGATGGCTGGCGGGAGGGATGGATGGATGGATGGATGGCTGGATGGCTGGATGGATGGCTGGATGGATGGATGGCTGGATGGATGGCTGGCTGGAGGGATGGATGGATGGATGGATGGCTGGATGGATAGCTGGATGGAGGGATGGCTGGATGGATGGCTGGCTGGAGGGATGGATGGATGGATGGATGGCTGGATGGATGGCTGGATGGCTGGATGGATGGCTTGCTGGAGGGATGGAAGAATGGATGGATGGATAGATGGACGGATGGCTGGATGGATGGATGGCTGGATGAATGGCTGGCTGGAGGGATGGATGGATGGATGGATGGCAGGATGGATGGCTGGATGGATGGATGGCTGGATGGATGACTCGCTGGCGGGATGGATGGATGGATGGATGGCTGGATGGATGGCTGGATGGATGGATGGCTTGATGGATGGCTGGATGGATGGATGGATGGATGGCTGGATGGATGGATGGTTGGATGGATGGATGGCTGGATGGCTGGAAGGCTGGATGGATGGATGGCTGGATGGATGGCTGGATGGATGGATGGATGGATCGATGGATGACTGGATGCATGGCTGGATGGAGGGATGGCTGGATGGATGGCTGGCGGGGGTGACGGATGGATGGATGGCTGGATGAATGGCTGTATGGAGGGATGGCTGGATGGACGGCTGGCTGGATGGTTGGATGGCTGGATGGATGGATGGATGGACGGATGGATGGAGGGATGGCTGGGTGGATGGCTGGCTGGAGGGATGGATGGATGGATGGCTGTTTGGATGGCTGGATGGATGGATGGCTGGATGGACGATTTGCTGGAGGGATGGATGGATGGATGGCTGGATGGATGGCAGGCTGGAGGGATGGATGGATGGATGGGTGGCTGGATGGATGGCTGGCTGGATGGATGGCTGGATGGATGGCTGGCTGGAGTGATGAATGAGTGGATGGTTGGATGGATGGCTGGTTGGATGGATGGCTGGATGGATGGCTGGCTGGAGGGATGGAAGGATGGTGGATGGCTGGATGGATGGCTGGATGGGTGGCTAGATGTCTGGATGGCTGGCTGGATGGATGGATGGATGGATGGTTGACTGGATGGATGGATGGGTGGCTGGTAGAATGGCTAGATGGATGGATGGATTGATGGATGGCTGGATGGATGGCTGAATGGATGGCTGGATGGATGGCTGGATGGATGGATTGAACAAACAAAGAACAAAGAACAAAGAAATGTACAGCACAGGAACAGGCCCTTCGGCCCTCCAAGCCCGTGCCGACCATACTGCCCGACTAAACTACAATCTTCTACACTTCCTGGGTCCGTATCCTTCTATTCCCATCCTAATGATATATTTGTCAAGATGCCCCTTAAATGTCCCTATCGTCCCTGCTTCCACTACCTCCTCCGGTAGTGAGTTCCAGGCACCCACTACCCTCTGCGTAAAAAACTTGCCTCCTACATCTACTCTAAACTTTGCCCCTCTCACCTTAAACCTATGCCCCCTAGTAATTGACCCCTCTACCCTGGGGAAAAGCCTCTGACTATCCACTCTGTCTATGCCCCTCATAATTTTGTATACCTCTATCAGGTCGCCCCTCAACCTCCTTCGTTCCAGTGAGAACAAACCGAGTTTATTCAATCGCTCCTCATAGCTTATGCCCTCCATACCAGGCAACATTCTGGTAAATCTCTTCTGCACCCTCTCTAAAGCCTCCACATCCTTCTGGTAGTGTGGCGACCAGAATTGAACACTATACTCCAAGTGTGGCCTAACTAAGGTTCTATACAGCTGCAACATGACTTGCCAATTCTTATACTCAATGCCCCGGCCAATGAAGGCAAGCATGCCGTATGCCTTCTTGACTACCTTCTCCACCTGTGTTGCCCCTTTCAATGACCTGTGGACCTGTACTCCTAGATCTCTTTGACTTTCAATACTCTTGAGGGTTCTACCATTCACTGTATATTCCCTACCTGCATTAGCCCTTCCAAAATGCATTACCACACATTTGTCCGGATTAAACTCCATCTGCCATCTCTCCGCCCAAGTCTCCAGACAATCTAAATCCTGCTGTATCCTCAGACAGTCCTCATCGCTATCAGCAATTCCACCAACCTTTGTGTCGTCTGCAAACTTACTAATCAGACCAGTTACATTTTCCTCCAAATCATTTATATATACTACAAAGAGCAAAGGTCCCAGCACTGATCCCTGTGGAACACCACTGGTCACAGCCCTCCAATGAGAAAAGCATCCCTCCATTGCTACCCTCTGCCTTCTATGGCCTAGCCAGTTCTGTATCCACCTTGCCAGTTCACCCCTGATCCCGTGTGACTTCACCTTTTGTACTAGTCTACCATGAGGGACCTTGTCAAAGGCCTTACTGAAGTCCATATAGACAACATCTACTGCCCTACCTGCATCAATCATCTTAGTGACCTCCTCGAAAAACTCTATCAAGTTAGTGAGACACGACCATCCCTTCACAAAACCGTGCTGCCTCTCACTAATACGTCCATTTGCTTCCAAATGGGAGTAGATCCTGTCTCGAAGAATTCTCTCCAGTAATTTCCCTACCACTTATGTCAGGCTCACCGGCCTGTAGTTCCCGGGATTAACCTTGCTACCCTTCTTAAACAGAGGAACAACATTGGCTATTCTCCAGTCCTCCGGGACATCCCCTGAAGACAGCGACGATCCAAAGATTTCTGTCAAGGCCTCAGCAATTTCCTCTCCAGCCTCCTTCAGTATTCTGGGGTTGATCCCATAAATGGGGTAGATCCCATTGATGGATGGATGGCTGGATGGATTGCTGGATGGATGGACGATTGGCTGGAGGGATGGATGGATGGCTGGATGGACGATTGGCTGGAGGGATGGATGGATGGATGGCTGGATGGATGGCAGGATGGAGAGATGGATGGATGGATGGGTGGATGGATGGATGGCTGGCTGGATGGATGGCTGGATGGATGGCTGGCTGGAGTGATGGATGGGTGGATGGTTGGATGGATGGCTGGTTGGATGGATGGCTGGATGGATGGCTGGCTGGAGGGATGGAAGGATGGTGGATGGCTGGATGGATGGCTGGATGGATGGCTAGATGTCTGGATGGCTGGCTGGATGGATGGATGGATGGATGGCTGGTTGGCTGGATGGATGGATGGGTGGCTGGTAGAATGGCTGGATGGATGGATGGATTGATGGATGGCTGGATGGATGGATGAATGGATAGCTGAATGGATGGCTGAATGGATGGCTGGATGGATGGCTGGATGGATGGATTGATGGATGGATGGCTGGATGGATTGCTGGATGGATGGATGGCTGGATGGATGGCTGGCTGGAGGGATGGATGGTTGGATGGCTGACTGGAGGGATGGATGGATGGTTGGCGGTTTGAACGCTGGATAGATGGATGGCTGGATGGATGGCTGGCTGGAGGGATGGATGGATGGATGGGTGGCTGGATGGATGGCTGGATGGATGGATGTCCGGATGGATGGCTGGCTGGAGGGATGGATGGATGGATGGATGGATGGGTGGCTGGATGGATGGATGGCTGGATGGATGGCTGGCTGGAGGGATGGATGGATGGATGGATGGCTCGATGGATGACTGGATGGATGGATGGCTGGATGGATGGCTGGATGAAGTGATGGATGGATGGATGGATGGCTGGATGGATGGCTGGATGGATGGCTGGATGGATTGCTGGCTGGAGGAATGGATGGATTAATGGATGGCTGGACGGATGGCTGGATGGATGGAAGGCTGGATGGATGGCTGGCTGAATGGATGGCTAGATCGATAGATGGATGGATGGCTGGCTGGAGGGATGGAGTCATGGATGGATGTCTGGATGGATGGCTTAATGGAAGGATGGCTGGATGCATGGCTGGCTGGAGGGATGGATTGATGGATGGATGGCTGGAGGGCTGGCTGCATGGATGGCTGGCTGGAGGGATGGATGGATGGATGGATGGCTGGATGGATGGCTGGAAGGATGGATGGCTGGATGGATGGCTGGCTGGAGGGATGGATGGATGGATGGATGGCTGGATGGATGGCTGGACGGATGGATGGCTGGATGGATGGCTGGCTGGAGGGATGGAAGGATGGGTGGATGGCTGGATGGATGGCTGGATGGATGGATGGCTGGATGGAAGGCTGGCTGAAGGAATGGATGGATGGTTGGCTGGCTGGAGTGATGGATGGATGGATGGATGACTGGATGGATGGCTGGCTGGAGGGATGCATGGATGGATGGATGGCTGGATGGACGGCTGGTTTGGATGGATGGCTTGATGGATGGCTGGCTGGAGGGATGGATTGATGGATGGATGGCTGGATGGATGGCTGGATGGATAGATGGCAGGATGGATGAATGGCTGGAGGGATGGATGGATGGATGGATGGCTGTATGGGGGGATGGCTGGATGGTTGGCTGGCTGGATGGATGGATGGATGGATGGATGGCTGGATGGATGGCTGGATGGAGGGATGGCTGGATGGATGGCTGGCTGGAGGGATGGATGGATGGCTGGATGGATGGCTGAATGGATGGATGGCTTAATGGCTGGCTGGCTGGAGGGATGGATGGATGGATGGATGGCTGGATGAATGGCTGAATGGATGGATGGCTGGATGTATGGCTGGCTGGAGAGATGGATGGATGGATGGATGGCTGGATGGATGGCTGGATGGAGGAATGGATGGATGGATGGCTGGCTAGAAGGGTGGATGGATGGATGGATGGCTGGATGGATGGCTGGATGGATGGACGGCTGGATGGATTGCTGGCTGGAAGGTTGGATGGATGGATGGATGGCTGGATGGATGGCTGGATGGATGGATGGCTGGATGATTGGCTGGCTGGAGGGATGGATGGATGGATGGATGGCTGGATGGATGGCTGGACGGATGGATGGCTGGATGGATGGCTGGCTGGAGGGATGGATGGATGGATGGATGGCTGGATGGATGGCTGGATGGATGGATGGCTGGATGGATGGATGGCTGAAGGAATGGATGGATGGATCGATGGATGGCTGGATGGATGGCTGGATGGATGGATGGCTGGATGGGTGGCTGAATGGATGGCTGGATGGATGGATGGCTGGAATGATATCTGGCTGGAGGGATGGATGGATGGATCGATGGCTGGATGGATGGCTGGATGGATGGATGGCTGGAGGGATGGGTGGATGGATGGATGGCTGGATGGAGCGATGACTGAATGGTTGGCTGGCTGGATGGCTGGATGGATGGCTGGCTGGAGGGATGGATGGATGGATGGCTGGATGGATGGCTGGATAGATGGATGGCTGGATGGATGGTTGGCTGGAGGAATGGATGGATGGATGGCTGGCTGGATTGATGGCTGGATGGATGGATGGCTGGATGGATGGCTGAATGGATGGCTGGATGGATGGATGGTTGGATGGATAGCTGGCTGGAGGGATGGATGGATGGATGGTTGGATGGACGGCAAGATGGATGGATGGCTGGATGGATGGCTTGCTGGAGGGTTGGATGGATGGATGGCTGGATGGATGGCTGTCTGGAGGAATGGATGGATGGATGGATGGCTGGATTGATGGCTGGATGGATGGATGGCTGGATGGATGGCTGAATGGATGGCTGGATGGATGGATGGCTGGATGGATAGCTGGCTGGAGGGATGGATGGATGGATGGATGGTTGGATGGACGGCTGGATGGATGGGTGGCTGGATGGATGGCTGGCTGGAGGGCTGGATTGATGGATGGATGGCTGGTTGGATGGCTGGATGGATGGATGGCTGAATGGATGGCTGGCTGGAGGGATGGATGGATGGATGGATGGCTGGATGGAGGGATGGCTGGATGGAGGGTTGGCTGGATGGTTGGCTGGCTGGAGGGATGGATGGATGGCTGGATGGATGGCTGGCTGGAGGAATGGATGGATGGCTGGATGGACTGCTGGATGGATGGATGGCTGGATGGATGGCAGGCTGGAGGGATGGATTGATGGATGGATGGCTGGATCGATGGCTGGATGGATGAATGGCTGGAGAGATGGATGGATGGATGGATGGCTGTATGGGGGGATGGCTGGATGGTTGGCTGGCTGGATGGATGGATGGATGGCTGGAGGGATGGATGGATGGATCGCTGGATGGAGGGATGGCTGGATGGTTGGGTGGCTGGAGTGATGGATGGATGGATGACTGGATGGATGGCTGGCTGGAGGGATGCATGGATGGATGGATGGCTGGATGGACGGCTGGTTTGGATGGATGACTTGATGGATGGCTGGCTGGAGGGCTGGATTGATGGATGGATGGCTGGATGGATGGCTGGATGGATAGATGGCTGGATGGATGAATGGCTGGAGGGATGGTTGGATGGATGGATGGCTGTATGGGGGGTTGGCTGGATGGTTGACTTGCTGGATGGATGGATGGCTGGATGGATGGCTGGATGGAGGGATGGCTGGATGGATGGCAGGCTGGTGGATGGATGGATGGCTGGATGGATGGCTGAATGGATGGATGGCTTAATGGCTGGCTGGCTGGAGGGATGGATGGATGGATGGATGGCTGGATGAATGGCTGAATGGATGGATAGCTGGATGTATGGCTGGCTGGAGAGATGGATGGATGGATGGATGGCTGGATGGATGGCTGGATGGAGGAATGGATGGATGGATGGCTGGCTAGAAGGGTGGATGGATGGATGGATGGCTGGATGGATGGCTGGATGGATGGACGGCTGGATGGATGGCTGGCTGGAAGGTTGGATGGATGGATGGATGGCTGGATGGATGGCTGGATGGATGGATGGCTGGATGATTGGCTGGCTGGAGGGATGGATGGATGGATGGCTGGTTGGATGGCTGGATGGATGGATGGCTGGATGGATGACTGGCTGGAGGGATGGATGGATGGATGGATGGCTGGATGGATTGCTGGATGGATGGATGGATGGAAGGATGGCTGGATAGATGGCTAGCTGGAGGGATGGATGGATGGCTGGATGGCTGGCTGGATGGATGGATCGCTGGATGGATGGCTGGCTGGAGGGATGGATGTAGCGACGGATGGCTGGATGTATGGCTGGACGGATGGATTGCTGGATGGATGGATGGCTGGAGGGATGGATGGATGGCTGGCTGTATGGATGGCTGGATGGATGGATGGCTGGATGGATGGCTGGCTGGTGGAATGGATGGCTGGATGGATGGATGGCTGGATGGATGGCTGGATGGATGGCTGGATGGATGGCTGGCTGGAGGGATGGATGGATGGATGGATGGCTGAATGGATGGCTGGATGGATGGATGGCTGGATGGATGGCTGGCTGGAGGGATGGATGGATGGATGGATGGCTGGATGGACGGCGGGATGGATGGATGGCTGGATGTCAGGCTGGCTGGAGGGATGGATTGATGGATGGATGGCTGGAAGGATGGCTGGATGGATGGATGTCTGGATGGATGGCTGGATGGAGGGATGGCTGGATGGCTGGATGGATGGCTGGCTGGTGGGATGGATGGATGAATGGATGGCTGGATGGATGGCTGGATGGATGGCTGGATGGATTGCTGGCTGGAGGAATGAATGGATTAATGGATGGCTGGACGGATGGCTGGATGGATGGAAGGCTGGATGGATGGCTGGCTGCAGGGATGGATGGATGGCTGAATGGATGGCTAGATCGATGGATGGATGGGTGGATGGCTGGAGGGATGGAGTCATGGATGGATGGCTGGATGGATGGCTGGCTGAAGGGATGGATGGATGGATGGATGGCTGGATGGATGGCTGGAAGGATGGATGGCTGGATGGATGGCTGGCTGGAGGGATGGATGGATGGATGGATGGCTGGATGGGTGGCAGGACTGATGGATGGCTGGATGGATGGCTGGCTGGAGGGATGGATGGATGGATGGCTGGATGGATGGCTGGATGGATGGAAGGCTGGATGGATGGCTGGCTGAAGGAATGGATGGATGGCTGGATGGATATCTGGCTGGAGGGATGGATGTATGGATGGATGGCTGGATGGATGGCCGAATGGATGGATGGAATTAATGGCTGGCTGGAGGAATGGATTGATGGATGGATGGCTGGATGGGTGGCTGGAGGGATGGATGGATGGATGGCTGGATGGAGGGATGGCTGGATGGTTGGCTCGCTGGAGTGATGGATGGATGGATGGATGACTGGATGGATGGTTGGCTGGAGGGATGCATGGATGAATGGATGGCTGGCTGGACGGCTGGTTTTTATGGATGGCTGGATGGATGGCTGGCTGGAGGGATGGATTGATGGATGGATGGCTGGATGGATGGCTGGATGGATAGATGGCTGAATGGATGGCTGGCTGGAGGGATGGACGGATGGATGGATGGCTGGATGGAGGGATGTCTGGATGGTTGGCTGGATGGCTGGATGGATGAATGGATGGATGGCTGGATGGATGGCTGGATGGAGGGATCGCTGGATGGATGGCTGGCTGGAGGGAAGGATGGATGGCTTGATGGATGGCTGGATGGATGGATGGCTTAATGGCTGGCTGGCTGGAGGGATGTATGGATGGATGGCTGGATGAATGGCTGAATGGATGGATGGCTGGATGTATGGCTGGCTGGAGAGATGGATGGATGGCTGGATCGATGGTTGGATGGAGGAATGGCTGGATGGATGGCCGTCTGGAGGGATGGATGGATGGCTGGATGGATGGCTGGATGGATGGATGGCTGGATGGATGGCTGACTGGAGGGTTGGATGGATGGATGGATGGCTGGACGGATGGCTGGATGGATGGCTGGATGGATGGCTGGCTGGTGGGATGGATGGATGGATGGATAGCTGGATGGAGGGATGGCTGGATGGTTGGCTGGCTGGAGGGATGGATGGATGGATGGATGGCTGGATGGATGGCTGGATGGAGGGATGGCTGGATGGCTGGAGGGATGGATGGCTGGATGGATGGCTGGATGGATGGATGGCTTAATGACTGGCTGGAAGGAGGGATGGATGGATGGATGGATGGGTGGTTGGATGGATGGATGGCTGGATGTATGGCTGGCTGGAGAGATGGATGAATGGTTGGATGGCTGGATGGATGGCTGGATGGATGGCTGGCGGGAGGGATGGATGGATGGATGGATGGCTGGATGGATTGCTGGATGGATGGATGGATGGAAGGATGGCTGGATAGATGGCTGGCTGGAGGGATGGATGGATGGCTGGATGGCTGGCTGGATGGATGGATCGCTGGACGGATGGCTGGCTGGAGGGATGGATGTAGCGACGGATGGCTGGATGTATGGCTGGACGGATGGATTGCTGGATGGATGGATGGCTGGAGGGATGGATGGGTGGCTGGCTGTATGGATGGCTGGATGGATGGATGGCTGGATGGATGGCTGGCTGGAGGAATGGATGGCTGGATGGATGGATGGCTGGATGGATGGCTGGATGGATGGATGGCTGGATGGATGGCTGGCTGGAGGGATGGATGGATGGATGGATGGCTGAATGGATGGCTGGATGGATGGATGGCTGGATGGATGGCTGGCTGGAGGGATGGATGGATGGATGGATGGATGGCTGGATGGACGGCGGGATGGATGGATGGCTGGATGGCCGGCTGGCTGGAGGGATGGATTGATGGATGGATGGCTGGAAGGATGGCTGGATGGATGGATGTCTGGATGGATGGCTGGATGGAGGGATGGCTGGATGGTTGGCTGGCTGGATGGATGTCTGGTTGGAGGGATGGCTGGATGGATGGGTGGCTGGAGGGATGGATGGATGGATGCATGGCTGGATGGATGGCTGGATGGATGGATGGCTTAATGACTGGCTGGCTGGAGTGATGGATGGATGGATGGATGGCTGGATGGATGGATGGCTGGATGGATGGCTGGCTGAATGGCTGGATGGATGGCTGGCTGGTGGGATGGATGGATGAATGGATGGCTGGATGGATTGCTGGCTGGAGGAATGGATGGATTAATGGATGGCTGGACGGATGGCTGGATGGATGGAAGGCTGGATGGATGGCTGGCTGCAGGGATGGATGGATGGCTGAATGGATGGCTAGATCGATGGATGGATGGGTGGATGGCTGGAGGGATGGAGTCATGGATGGATGGCTGGATGGATGGCTGGATAGAAGGATGGCTGGATGCATGACTGGCTGGAGGGATGGATTGATGGATGGATGGCTGGATGGCTGGCTGGATGGATGGCTGGCTGAAGGGATGGATGGATGGATGGATGGCTGGATGGATGGCTGGAAGGATGGATGGCTGGATGGATGGCTGGCTGGAGGGATGGATGGATGGATGGATGGATGGCTGGATGGATGGCTGGCTGGAGGAATGGATGGATGGCTGGATGGACTGCTGGATGGATGGATGGCTGGATGGATGGCAGGCTGGAGGGATGGATTGATGGATGGATGGCTGGATCGATGGCTGGATGGATGAATGGCTGGAGAGATGGATGGATGGATGGATGGCTGTATGGGGGGATGGCTGGATGGTTGGCTGGCTGGATGGATGGATGGATGGCTGGAGGGATGGATGGATGGATCGCTGGATGGAGGGATGGCTGGATGGTTGGGTGGCTGGAGTGATGGATGGATGGATGACTGGATGGATGGCTGGCTGGAGGGATGCATGGATGGATGGATGGCTGGATGGACGGCTGGTTTGGATGGATGACTTGATGGATGGCTGGCTGGAGGGCTGGATTGATGGATGGATGGCTGGATGGATGGCTGGATGGATAGATGGCTGGATGGATGAATGGCTGGAGGGATGGTTGGATGGATGGATGGCTGTATGGGGGGTTGGCTGGATGGTTGACTTGCTGGATGGATGGATGGCTGGATGGATGGCTGGATGGAGGGATGGCTGGATGGATGGCAGGCTGGTGGATGGATGGATGGCTGGATGGATGGCTGAATGGATGGATGGCTTAATGGCTGGCTGGCTGGAGGGATGGATGGATGGATGGATGGCTGGATGAATGGCTGAATGGATGGATAGCTGGATGTATGGCTGGCTGGAGAGATGGATGGATGGATGGATGGCTGGATGGATGGCTGGATGGAGGAATGGATGGATGGATGGCTGGCTAGAAGGGTGGATGGATGGATGGATGGCTGGATGGATGGCTGGATGGATGGACGGCTGGATGGATGGCTGGCTGGAAGGTTGGATGGATGGATGGATGGCTGGATGGATGGCTGGATGGATGGATGGCTGGATGATTGGCTGGCTGGAGGGATGGATGGATGGATGGCTGGTTGGATGGCTGGATGGATGGATGGCTGGATGGATGACTGGCTGGAGGGATGGATGGATGGATGGATGGCTGGATGGATTGCTGGATGGATGGATGGATGGAAGGATGGCTGGATAGATGGCTAGCTGGAGGGATGGATGGATGGCTGGATGGCTGGCTGGATGGATGGATCGCTGGATGGATGGCTGGCTGGAGGGATGGATGTAGCGACGGATGGCTGGATGTATGGCTGGACGGATGGATTGCTGGATGGATGGATGGCTGGAGGGATGGATGGATGGCTGGCTGTATGGATGGCTGGATGGATGGATGGCTGGATGGATGGCTGGCTGGTGGAATGGATGGCTGGATGGATGGATGGCTGGATGGATGGCTGGATGGATGGCTGGATGGATGGCTGGCTGGAGGGATGGATGGATGGATGGATGGCTGAATGGATGGCTGGATGGATGGATGGCTGGATGGATGGCTGGCTGGAGGGATGGATGGATGGATGGATGGCTGGATGGACGGCGGGATGGATGGATGGCTGGATGTCAGGCTGGCTGGAGGGATGGATTGATGGATGGATGGCTGGAAGGATGGCTGGATGGATGGATGTCTGGATGGATGGCTGGATGGAGGGATGGCTGGATGGCTGGATGGATGGCTGGCTGGTGGGATGGATGGATGAATGGATGGCTGGATGGATGGCTGGATGGATGGCTGGATGGATTGCTGGCTGGAGGAATGAATGGATTAATGGATGGCTGGACGGATGGCTGGATGGATGGAAGGCTGGATGGATGGCTGGCTGCAGGGATGGATGGATGGCTGAATGGATGGCTAGATCGATGGATGGATGGGTGGATGGCTGGAGGGATGGAGTCATGGATGGATGGCTGGATGGATGGCTGGCTGAAGGGATGGATGGATGGATGGATGGCTGGATGGATGGCTGGAAGGATGGATGGCTGGATGGATGGCTGGCTGGAGGGATGGATGGATGGATGGATGGCTGGATGGGTGGCAGGACTGATGGATGGCTGGATGGATGGCTGGCTGGAGGGATGGATGGATGGATGGCTGGATGGATGGCTGGATGGATGGAAGGCTGGATGGATGGCTGGCTGAAGGAATGGATGGATGGCTGGATGGATATCTGGCTGGAGGGATGGATGTATGGATGGATGGCTGGATGGATGGCCGAATGGATGGATGGAATTAATGGCTGGCTGGAGGAATGGATTGATGGATGGATGGCTGGATGGGTGGCTGGAGGGATGGATGGATGGATGGCTGGATGGAGGGATGGCTGGATGGTTGGCTCGCTGGAGTGATGGATGGATGGATGGATGACTGGATGGATGGTTGGCTGGAGGGATGCATGGATGAATGGATGGCTGGCTGGACGGCTGGTTTTTATGGATGGCTGGATGGATGGCTGGCTGGAGGGATGGATTGATGGATGGATGGCTGGATGGATGGCTGGATGGATAGATGGCTGAATGGATGGCTGGCTGGAGGGATGGACGGATGGATGGATGGCTGGATGGAGGGATGTCTGGATGGTTGGCTGGATGGCTGGATGGATGAATGGATGGATGGCTGGATGGATGGCTGGATGGAGGGATCGCTGGATGGATGGCTGGCTGGAGGGAAGGATGGATGGCTTGATGGATGGCTGGATGGATGGATGGCTTAATGGCTGGCTGGCTGGAGGGATGTATGGATGGATGGCTGGATGAATGGCTGAATGGATGGATGGCTGGATGTATGGCTGGCTGGAGAGATGGATGGATGGCTGGATCGATGGTTGGATGGAGGAATGGCTGGATGGATGGCCGTCTGGAGGGATGGATGGATGGCTGGATGGATGGCTGGATGGATGGATGGCTGGATGGATGGCTGACTGGAGGGTTGGATGGATGGATGGATGGCTGGACGGATGGCTGGATGGATGGCTGGATGGATGGCTGGCTGGTGGGATGGATGGATGGATGGATAGCTGGATGGAGGGATGGCTGGATGGTTGGCTGGCTGGAGGGATGGATGGATGGATGGATGGCTGGATGGATGGCTGGATGGAGGGATGGCTGGATGGCTGGAGGGATGGATGGCTGGATGGATGGCTGGATGGATGGATGGCTTAATGACTGGCTGGAAGGAGGGATGGATGGATGGATGGATGGGTGGTTGGATGGATGGATGGCTGGATGTATGGCTGGCTGGAGAGATGGATGAATGGTTGGATGGCTGGATGGATGGCTGGATGGATGGCTGGCGGGAGGGATGGATGGATGGATGGATGGCTGGATGGATTGCTGGATGGATGGATGGATGGAAGGATGGCTGGATAGATGGCTGGCTGGAGGGATGGATGGATGGCTGGATGGCTGGCTGGATGGATGGATCGCTGGACGGATGGCTGGCTGGAGGGATGGATGTAGCGACGGATGGCTGGATGTATGGCTGGACGGATGGATTGCTGGATGGATGGATGGCTGGAGGGATGGATGGGTGGCTGGCTGTATGGATGGCTGGATGGATGGATGGCTGGATGGATGGCTGGCTGGAGGAATGGATGGCTGGATGGATGGATGGCTGGATGGATGGCTGGATGGATGGATGGCTGGATGGATGGCTGGCTGGAGGGATGGATGGATGGATGGATGGCTGAATGGATGGCTGGATGGATGGATGGCTGGATGGATGGCTGGCTGGAGGGATGGATGGATGGATGGATGGATGGCTGGATGGACGGCGGGATGGATGGATGGCTGGATGGCCGGCTGGCTGGAGGGATGGATTGATGGATGGATGGCTGGAAGGATGGCTGGATGGATGGATGTCTGGATGGATGGCTGGATGGAGGGATGGCTGGATGGTTGGCTGGCTGGATGGATGTCTGGTTGGAGGGATGGCTGGATGGATGGGTGGCTGGAGGGATGGATGGATGGATGCATGGCTGGATGGATGGCTGGATGGATGGATGGCTTAATGACTGGCTGGCTGGAGTGATGGATGGATGGATGGATGGCTGGATGGATGGATGGCTGGATGGATGGCTGGCTGAATGGCTGGATGGATGGCTGGCTGGTGGGATGGATGGATGAATGGATGGCTGGATGGATTGCTGGCTGGAGGAATGGATGGATTAATGGATGGCTGGACGGATGGCTGGATGGATGGAAGGCTGGATGGATGGCTGGCTGCAGGGATGGATGGATGGCTGAATGGATGGCTAGATCGATGGATGGATGGGTGGATGGCTGGAGGGATGGAGTCATGGATGGATGGCTGGATGGATGGCTGGATAGAAGGATGGCTGGATGCATGACTGGCTGGAGGGATGGATTGATGGATGGATGGCTGGATGGCTGGCTGGATGGATGGCTGGCTGAAGGGATGGATGGATGGATGGATGGCTGGATGGATGGCTGGAAGGATGGATGGCTGGATGGATGGCTGGCTGGAGGGATGGATGGATGGATGGATGGATGGCTGGATGGATGGCTGGACGGATGGATGGCTGGATGGATGGCTGGCTGGAGGGATGGATGGATGGATGGCTGGATGGATGGCTGGATGGATGGAAGGCTGGATGGATGGCTGGCTGGAGGGATGGATGTATGGATGGATGGCTGGATGGATGGCCGAATGGATGGATGGAATTAATGGCTGGCTGGAGGGACGGATTGATGGATGGATGGCTGGATGGGTGGCTGGAGGGATGGATGGATGGATGGCTGGATGGAGGGATGGCTGGATGGTTGGCTCGCTGGAGTGATGGATGGATGGATGGATGACTGGATGGATGGCTGGCTGGAGGGATGCATGGATGAATGGATGGCTGGCTGGACGGCTGGTTTTGATGGATGGCTGGATGGATGGCTGGCTGGAGGGATGGATTGATGGATGGATGGCTGGATGGATGGCTGGATGGATAAATGGCTGAATGGATGGCTGGCTGGAGGGATGGACGGATGGATGGATGGCTGGATGGAGGGATGGCTTGATGGTTGGCTGGATGGCTGGATGGATGGATGGATGGATGGCTGGATGGATGGCTGGATGGAGGGATCGCTGGATGGATGGCTGGCTGGAGGGAAGGATGGATGGCTTGATGGATGGCTGGATGGATGGATGGCTTAATGGCTGGCTGGCTGGAGGGATGGATGGATGGATGGCTGGATGGATGGCTGGATGGATGGATGGCTGGATGGATGGCTGACTGGAGGGTTGGATGGATGGATGGATGGCTGGACGGATGGCTGGATGGATGGCTGGATGGATGGCTGGCTGGTGGGATGGATGGATGGATGGATAGCTGGATGGAGGGATGGCTGGATGGTTGGCTGGCTGGATGGATGGATGGATGGATGGATGGCTGGATGGATGGCTGGATGGAGGGATGGCTGGATGGCTGGCTGGCTGGAGGGATGGATGGCTGGATGGATGGATGGCTTAATGACTGGCTGGAAGGAGGGATGGATGGATGGATGGATGGGTGGTTGGATGGATGGATGGCTGGATGTATGGCTGGCTGGAGAGATGGATGAATGGTTGGATGGCGGGATGGATGGCTGGATGGATGGCTGGCGGGAGGGATGGATGGATGGATGGATGGCTGGACGGATGGCTGGATGGATGGATGGCTGGATGGATGGCTGGCTGGAGGGATGGATGGATGGATGGCTGGATGGATGGATGGCCGAATGGATGGCTGGCTGTAGGGATGGATGGATGGATGGATTGCTGAATGGATGGCTGGATGGATGGATGGCTGGATGGATGGCTGGCTGGAGGGATGGATTAATGGGTGGATGGATGGCTGGATGGTTGGCTGGCTGGGCGGATGGATTGATGGATGGATGGATGGATGGATGGCTGGATGGATGGATGGATGGATGGCTGTCTGGCTGGAGGTATGGATGGATGGATGAATGGCTGGATGGATGGCTAGATGGAGAGATGGATGAATGCATGGATGGCTGGATGGATGGCTGGATGGAGGGATGGCTGGATGGATGGCTGGCTGGAGGGATGGATGGATGGCTGGATGGATGGCTGGATGGCTGGATGGATGGCTTGCTAGAGGGATGGATGGATGGATGGATGTATAGCTGGATGGGTGGCTGGATGGATGGATGGCTGGATGAATGGCTGGCTGGAGGGATGGATGGATGGATGGATGGCAGGATGGATGGCTGGATGGATGGATGGCTGGATGGATGACTCGCTGGCGGAATGGATGGATGGATGGTTGGATGGTTGGATGGCTGGATGGATGCATGGCTTGATGGATGGCTGGAAGGATGGATGGATGGATGGCTGGCAGGCTGAAGGGATGGATGGATGGATGGATGGCTGAATGGACGGCTGGATGGATGGATGGCTTGATGGATGGCTGGCTGGAGGGATGGATTGATGAATGGATGGCTGGATGGATAGCTGGATGGATGGCTGGATGGATGGCTGGCTGGTGGGATGGATGGATGGATGGATAGCTGGATGGAGGGATGGCTGGATGGTTGGCTGGCTGGAGGGATGGATGGATGGATTGATGGCTGGATGGATGGCTGGATGGAGGGATGGCTGGATGACTGGCTGGCTAGAGGGATGGATGGCTGGATGGATGGCTGGATGGATGGATGGCTTAATGACCGGCTGGAGGGAGGGATGGATGGATGGATGGATGGCTGGATGGATGGATGGATGGCTGGATGTATGGCTGGCTGGAGAGATGGATGAATGGTGGATGGCTGGATGGATGGCTGAATGAATGGATGGCTGGATGGATGGCTTGCTGGAGGGATGGATGGTTGGATGGCTGGATGGATGGCTGAATGGATGGATGGCTGTATGAATGGCTGGCTGGAGGGATGGATGGATGGCTGGATGGATGGCTGGATGGATGGATGGCTGGTTGGATGACTGGCTGGAATGACTGATGGATTGATGGATGGCTGGATGGATGGCTGGATGGATGGATGGCTGAATGGATGGCTGGCGGGAGGGATGGATGGATGGATGGATGGATGGCTGGATGGATGGCTGGATGGATGGATGGCTGGATGGATGGCTGGCTGGAGGGATGGATGGATGGATGTCTGGATGGATGGATGGCCGAATGGATGGCTGGATGAAGGGATGGATGGATGGATGGATTGCTGAATGGATGGCTGGATGGATGGATGGCTGGATGGATGGCTGGCTGGAGGGATGGATTAATGGATGGATGGATGGATGGATGGCTGGATGGCTGGATGGATGACTGGCTGGGCGGATGGATTGATGGATGGATGGCTGGATGGATGGCTGGATGGATGGATGGCTGGATGGCTGGCTGGCTGGAGGTATGGATGGATGGATGAATGGCTGGATGGATGGCTGGATGGAGAGATGGAAGAATGCATGGATGGCTGGATGGATGGCTGGATGGAGGGATGGCTGGATGGATGGCTGGCTGGAGGGATGGATGGCTCGATGGATGGATGTCCGGATGGATGGCTGGCTGGAGGGATGGATGGATGGCTGGATGGATGGATGGCTGGATGGATGGCTGGCTGGAGGGATGGATGGATGAATGGATGGCTCGATGGATGGCTGGATGGATGGATGGCTGAATGAATGGCTGGCTGGAGGGATGGATGGATGGATGGCTGGATGGATGGCTGGATGGATGGATGGCTGGTTGGATGACTGGCTGGAGGGATGGATGGATGTATGGATGGCTGGATGGGCGGCTGGATGGATTGATGGCTGGATGGATGGCTGGATGGAGGGAAGGATGGATGGATGGATGGCTGGATGGAAGGCTGGATGGATGGATGGCTGGATGGATGGCTGGCTGGAGGGACGGATGGATGGATGGCTGGATGGATGGCTGGATGGATGGATGGCTGAATGGATGGCTGGCGGGAGGGATGGATGGATGGATGGATGGCTGGATGGATGGCTGGATGGATGGATGGCTGGATGGATGGCTGGCTGGAGGGATGGATGGATGGATGGCTGGATGGATGGATGGCCGAATAGATGGCTGGCTGAATGGATGGATGGATGGATGGATTGCTGAATGGATGGCTGGATGGATGGATGGCTGGATGGATGGCTGGCTGGAGGGATGGATTAATGGATGGATGGATGGATGGATGGCTGGATGGCTGGATGGCTGGATGGATGTCTGGCTGGGCGGATGGATTGATGGATGGATGGCTGGATGGATGGCTGGATGGATGGATGGATGGATGGCTGGCTGGCTGGAGGAATGAATGGATTAATGGATGGCTGGACGGATGGCTGGATGGATGGAAGGCTGGATGGATGGCTGGCTGCAGGGATGGATGGATGGCTGAATGGATGGCTAGATCGATGGATGGATGGGTGGATGGCTGGAGGGATGGAGTCATGGATGGATGGCTGGATGGATGGCTGGATAGAAGGATGGCTGGATGCATGGCTGGCTGGAGGGATGGATTGATGGATGGATGGCTGGATGGCTGGCTGGATGGATGGCTGGCTGAAGGGATGGATGGATGGATGGATGGCTGGATGGATGGCTGGAAGGATGGATGGCTGGATGGATGGCTGGCTGGAGGGATGGATGGATGGATGGATGGCTGGATGGGTGGCAGGACTGATGGATGGCTGGATGGATGGCTGGCTGGAGGGATGGATGGATGGATGGCTGGATGGATGGCTGGATGGATGGAAGGCTGGATGGATGGCTGGCTGAAGGAATGGATGGATGGCTGGATGGATATCTGGCTGGAGGGATGGATGTATGGATGGATGGCTGGATGGATGGCCGAATGGATGGATGGAATTAATGGCTGGCTGGAGGGATGGATTGATGGATGGATGGCTGGATGGGTGGCAGGAGGGATGGATGGATGGATGGCTGGATGGAGGGATGGCTGGATGGTTGGCTCGCTGGAGTGATGGATGGATGGATGGATGACTGGATGGATGGTTGGCTGGAGGGATGCATGGATGAATGGATGGCTGGCTGGACGGCTGGTCTTTATGGATGGCTGGATGGATGGCTGGCTGGAGGGATGGATTGATGGATGGATGGCTGGATGGATGGCTGGATGGATAGATGGCTGAATGGATGGCTGGCTGGAGGGATGGACGGATGGATGGATGGCTGGATGGAGGGATGGCTGGATGGTTGGCTGGATGGCTGGATGGATGGATGGATGGATGGCTGGATGGATGGCTGGATGGAGGGATCGCTGGATGGATGGCTGGCTGGAGGGAAGGATGGATGGCTTGATGGATGGCTGGATGGATGGATGGCTTAATGGCTGGCTGGCTGGAGGGATGGATGGATGGATGGCTGGATGAATGGCTGAATGGATGGATGGCTGGATGTATGGCTGGCTGGAGAGATGGATGGATGGCTGGATCGATGGTTGGATGGAGGAATGGCTGGATGGACGGCCGTCTGGAGGGATGGATGGATGGCTGGATGGATGGCTGGATGGATGGATGGCTGGATGGATGGCTGACTGGAGGGTTGGATGGATGGATGGATGGCTGGACGGATGGCTGGATGGATGGCTGGATGGATGGCTGGCTGGTGGGATGGATGGATGGATGGATAGCTGGATGGAGGGATGGCTGGATGGTTGGCTGGCTGGAGGGATGGATGGATGGATGGATGGCTGGATGGATGGCTGGATGGAGGGATGGCTGGATGGCTGGAGGGATGGATGGCTGGATGGCTGGCTGGATGGATGGATGGCTTAATGACTGGCTGGAAGGAGGGATGGATGGATGGATGGATGGGTGGTTGGATGGATGGATGGCTGGATGTATGGCTGGCTGGAGGGATGGATGGATGGATGGATGGCTGGATGGATTGCTGGATGGATGGATGGATGGAAGGATGGCTGGATAGATGACTGGCTGGAGGGATGGATGGATGGCTGGATGGCTGGCTGGATGGATGGATCGCTGGACGGATGGCTGGCTGGAGGGATGGATGTAGCGACGGATGGCTGGATGTATGGCTGGACGGATGGATTGCTGGATGGATGGACGGCTGGAGGGATGGATGGGTGGCTGGCTGTATGGATGGCTGGATGGATGGATGGCTGGATGGATGGCTGGCTGGAGGAATGGATGGCTGGATGGATGGATGGCTGGATGGCTGGCTGGATGGATGGATGGCTGGATGGATGGCTGGCTGGAGGGATGGATGGATGGATGGATGGCTGAATGGATGGCTGGATGGATGGATGGCTGGATGGATGGCTGGCTGGAGGGATGGATGGATGGATGGATGGATGGCTGGATGGACGGCGGGATGGATGGATGGCTGGATGGCCGGCTGGCTGGAGGGATGGATTGATGGATGGATGGCTGGAAGGATGGCTGGATGGATGGATGTCTGGATGGATGGCTGGATGGAGGGATGGCTGGATGGTTGGCTGGCTGGATGGATGTCTGGTTGGAGGGATGGCTGGATGGATGGCTGGCTGGAGGGATGGATGGATGGATGCATGGCTGGATGGATGGCTGGATGGATGGATGGCTTAATGACTGGCTGGCTGGAGTGATGGATGGATGGATGGATGGCTGGATGGATGGATGGCTGGATGGATGGCTGGCTGAATGGCTGGATGGATGGCTGGCTGGTGGGATGGATGGATGAATGGATGGCTGGATGGATTGCTGGCTGGAGGAATGGATGGATTAATGGATGGCTGGACGGATGGCTGGATGGATGGAAGGCTGGATGGATGGCTGGCTGCAGGGATGGATGGATGGCTGAATGGATGGCTAGATCGATGGATGGATGGGTGGATGGCTGGAGGGATGGAGTCATGGATGGATGGCTGGATGGATGGCTGGATAGAAGGATGGCTGGATGCATGACTGGCTGGAGGGATGGATTGATGGATGGATGGCTGGATGGCTGGCTGGATGGATGGCTGGCTGAAGGGATGGATGGATGGATGGATGGCTGGATGGATGGCTGGAAGGATGGATGGCTGGATGGATGGCTGGCTGGAGGGATGGATGGATGGATGGATGGATGGCTGGATGGATGGCTGGACGGATGGATGGCTGGATGGATGGCTGGCTGGAGGGATGGATGGATGGATGGCTGGATGGATGGCTGGATGGATGGAAGGCTGGATGGATGGCTGGCTGGAGGGATGGATGTATGGATGGATGGCTGGATGGATGGCCGAATGGATGGATGGAATTAATGGCTGGCTGGAGGGACGGATTGATGGATGGATGGCTGGATGGGTGGCTGGAGGGATGGATGGATGGATGGCTGGATGGAGGGATGGCTGGATGGTTGGCTCGCTGGAGTGATGGATGGATGGATGGATGACTGGATGGATGGCTGGCTGGAGGGATGCATGGATGAATGGATGGCTGGCTGGACGGCTGGTTTTGATGGATGGCTGGATGGATGGCTGGCTGGAGGGATGGATTGATGGATGGATGGCTGGATGGATGGCTGGATGGATAAATGGCTGAATGGATGGCTGGCTGGAGGGATGGACGGATGGATGGATGGCTGGATGGAGGGATGGCTGGATGGTTGGCTGGATGGCTGGATGGATGGATGGATGGATGGCTGGATGGATGGCTGGATGGAGGGATCGCTGGATGGATGGCTGGCTGGAGGGAAGGATGGATGGCTTGATGGATGGCTGGATGGATGGATGGCTTAATGGCTGGCTGGCTGGAGGGATGGATGGATGGATGGCTGGATGAATGGCTGAATGGATGGATGGCTGGATGTATGGCTGGCTGGAGAGATGAATGGATGGCTGGATCGATGGTTGGATGGAGGAATGGCTGGATGGATGGCCGTCTGGAGGGATGGATGGATGGCTGGATGGATGGCTGGATGGATGGATGGCTGGATGGATGGCTGACTGGAGGGTTGGATGGATGGATGGATGGCTGGACGGATGGCTGGATGGATGGCTGGATGGATGGCTGGCTGGTGGGATGGATGGATGGATGGATAGCTGGATGGAGGGATGGCTGGATGGTTGGCTGGCTGGAGGGATGGATGGATGGATGGATGGCTGGATGGATGGCTGGATGGAGGGATGGCTGGATGGCTGGCTGGCTGGAGGGATGGATGGCTGGATGGATGGCTGGATGGATGGATGGCTTAATGACTGGCTGGAAGGAGGGATGGATGGATGGATGGATGGGTGGTTGGATGGATGGATGGCTGGATGTATGGCTGGCTGGAGAGATGGATGAATGGTTGGATGGCGGGATGGATGGCTGGATGGATGGCTGGCGGGAGGGATGGATGGATGGATGGATGGCTGGACGGATGGCTGGATGGATGGATGGCTGGATGGATGGCTGGCTGGAGGGATGGATGGATGGATGGCTGGATGGATGGATGGCCGAATGGATGGCTGGCTGTAGGGATGGATGGATGGATGGATTGCTGAATGGATGGCTGGATGGATGGATGGCTGGATGGATGGCTGGCTGGAGGGATGGATTAATGGGTGGATGGCTGGATGGTTGGCTGGCTGGGCGGATGGATTGATGGATGGATGGATGGATGGATGGCTGGATGGATGGATGGATGGATGGCTGTCTGGCTGGAGGTATGGATGGATGGATGAATGGCTGGATGGATGGCTAGATGGAGAGATGGATGAATGCATGGATGGCTGGATGGATGGCTGGATGGAGGGATGGCTGGATGGATGGCTGGCTGGAGGGATGGATGGATGGCTGGATGGATGGCTGGATGGCTGGATGGATGGCTTGCTAGAGGGATGGATGGATGGATGGATGTATAGCTGGATGGGTGGCTGGATGGATGGATGGCTGGATGAATGGCTGGCTGGAGGGATGGATGGATGGATGGATGGCAGGATGGATGGCTGGATGGATGGATGGCTGGATGGATGACTCGCTGGCGGAATGGATGGATGGATGGTTGGATGGTTGGATGGCTGGATGGATGCATGGCTTGATGGATGGCTGGAAGGATGGATGGATGGATGGCTGGCAGGCTGAAGGGATGGATGGATGGATGGATGGCTGAATGGACGGCTGGATGGATGGATGGCTTGATGGATGGCTGGCTGGAGGGATGGATTGATGAATGGATGGCTGGATGGATAGCTGGATGGATGGCTGGATGGATGGCTGGCTGGTGGGATGGATGGATGGATGGATAGCTGGATGGAGGGATGGCTGGATGGTTGGCTGGCTGGAGGGATGGATGGATGGATTGATGGCTGGATGGATGGCTGGATGGAGGGATGGCTGGATGACTGGCTGGCTAGAGGGATGGATGGCTGGATGGATGGCTGGATGGATGGATGGCTTAATGACCGGCTGGAAGGAGGGATGGATGGATGGATGGATGGCTGGATGGATGGATGGATGGCTGGATGTATGGCTGGCTGGAGAGATGGATGAATGGTGGATGGCTGGATGGATGGCTGAATGAATGGATGGCTGGATGAATGGCTTGCTGGAGGGATGGATGGTTGGATGGCTGGATGGATGGCTGAATGGATGGATGGCTGGATGAATGGCTGGCTGGAGGGATGGATGGATGGATGGATGGCTGGATGGATGGCTGGATGGATGGATGGCTGGTTGGATGACTGGCTGGAGGGATGGATGGATGGATGGATGTCTGGATGGGTGGCTGGATGGATGGATGGCTGGTTGAATGGCTGGCTGGAGGGAAGGATGGTTGGATGGATGGCTGGATGGAAGGCTGGATGGATGGATGGCTGGATGGATGGCTGGCTGGAATGACTGATGGATTGATGGATGGCTGGATGGATGGCTGGATGGATGGATGGCTGAATGGATGGCTGGCGGGAGGGATGGATGGATGGATGGATGGATGGCTGGATGGATGGCTGGATGGATGGATGGCTGGATGGATGGCTGGCTGGAGGGATGGATGGATGGATGGCTGGATGGATGGATGGCCGAATGGATGGCTGGATGAAGGGATGGATGGATGGATGGATTGCTGAATGGATGGCTGGATGGATGGATGGCTGGATGGATGGCTGGCTGGAGGGATGGATTAATGGATGGATGGATGGATGGATGGCTGGATGGCTGGATGGATGGCTGGCTGGGCGGATGGATTGATGGATGGATGGCTGGATGGATGGCTGGATGGATGGATGGCTGGATGGCTGGCTGGCTGGAGGTATGGATGGATGGATGAATGGCTGGATGGATGGCTGGATGGAGAGATGGAAGAATGCATGGATGGCTGGATGGATGGCTGGATGGAGGGATGGCTGGATGGATGGCTGGCTGGAGGGATGGATGGCTCGATGGATGGATGTCCGGATGGATGGCTGGCTGGAGGGATGGATGGATGGCTGGATGGATGGATGGCTGGATGGATGGCTGGCTGGAGGGATGGATGGATGAATGGATGGCTCGATGGATGGCTGGATGGATGGATGGCTGAATGAATGGCTGGCTGGAGGGATGGATGGATGGATGGCTGGATGGATGGCTGGATGGATGGATGGCTGGTTGGATGACTGGCTGGAGGGATGGATGGATGTATGGATGGCTGGATGGGCGGCTGGATGGATTGATGGCTGGATGGATGGCTGGATGGAGGGAAGGATGGATGGATGGATGGCTGGATGGAAGGCTGGATGGATGGATGGCTGGATGGATGGCTGGCTGGAGGGACGGATGGATGGATGGCTGGATGGATGGCTGGATGGATGGATGGCTGAATGGATGGCTGGCGGGAGGGATGGATGGATGGATGGATGGCTGGATGGATGGCTGGATGGATGGATGGCTGGATGGATGGCTGGCTGGAGGGATGGATGGATGGATGGCTGGATGGATGGATGGCCGAATAGATGGCTGGCTGAATGGATGGATGGATGGATGGATTGCTGAATGGATGGCTGGATGGATGGATGGCTGGATGGATGGCTGGCTGGAGGGATGGATTAATGGATGGATGGATGGATGGATGGCTGGATGGCTGGATGGATGTCTGGCTGGGCGGATGGATTGATGGATGGATGGCTGGATGGATGGCTGGATGGATGGATGGATGGATGGCTGGCTGGCTGGAGGTATGGATGGATGGATGAATGGCTGGATGGATGGCTGGATGGAGAGATGGATGAATGCATGGATGGCTGGATGGATGGATGGATGGAGGGATGGCTGGATGGATGGCTGGCTGGAGGGATGGATGGATGGATGTATGGCTGGATGGATGGCTGGATGGAAGGCTGGATGGATGGATGGCTGGATGGATGGCTGGCTGGAAGGACGGATCGATGGATGGATGGCTGGATGGATGGCTGGATGGATGACTCGCTGGCGGGATGGATGGATGGATGGATGGCTGGATGGATGGCTGGATGGATGGATGGCTTGATGGATGGCTGGATGGATGGATGGATGGATGGCTGGATGGATGGATGGTTGGATGGATGGATGGCTGAATGGCTGGAAGGCTGGATGGATGGATGGCTGGATGGATGGCTGGATGGATGGAAGGATGGATGGATGGATGGATGGCTGGATGCATGGCTGGATGGAGGGATGGCTGGATGGATGGCTGGCGGGGGTGACGGATGGATGGATGGCTGGATGAATGGCTGTATGGAGGGATGGCTGGCTGGACGGCTGGCTGGATGGTTGGATGGCTGGATGGATGGATGGATGGACGGATGGATGGAGGGATGGCTGGGTGGATGGCTGGCTGGAGGGATGGTTGGATGGATGGATGGCTGGATGGCTGGAAGGCTGGATGGATGGATGGCTGGATGGATGGCTGGATGGATGGATGGATGGCTGGATGGATGGATGGCTGGATGGATGGCTGGCTGGAGGGACGGAAGGATGGATGGCTGGATGGATGGCTGGATGGATGGATGGCTGAATGGATGGCTGGCGGGAGGGATGGATGGATGGATGGATGCATGGCTGGATGGATGGCTGGATGGATGGATGGCTGGATGGATTGCTGGCTGGAGGGATGGATAGATGGATGGCTGGATGGATGGATGGCCGAATGGATGGCTGGCTGAAGGGATGGATGGATGGATGGATTGCTGAATGGATGGCTGGATGGATGGATGGCTGGATGGATGGCTGGCTGGAGGGATGGATTAATGGATGGATGGATGGATGGATGGATGGCTGGATGGCTGGATGGATGTCTGGCTGGGCGGATGGATTGATGGATGGATGGCTGGATGGATGGCTGGATGGATGGATGGATGGATGGCTGGCTGGCTGGAGGTATGGATGGATGGATGAGTGGCTGCATGGATGGCTGGATGGAGAGATGGATGAATGCATGGATGGCTGGATGGATAGCTGGATGGAGGGATGGCTGGATGGATGGCTGGCTGGAGGGATGGATGGATGGATGGATGGCTGGATGGATGGCTGGATGGCTGGATGGATGGCTTGCTGGAGGGATGGAAGGATGGATGGATGGATATCTGGACGGATGGCTGGATGGATGGATGGCTGGATGAATGGCTGGCTGGAGGGATGGATGGATGGATGGATGGCAGGATGGATGGCTGGATGGATGGCTGGATGGATGACTCGCTGGCGGGATGAATGGATGGATGGATGGCTGGATGGATGGCTGGATGGATGGATGGCTTGATGGATGGCTGGATGGATTGATGGATGGATGGCTGGATGGATGGCTGGATGGATGGATGGATGGATGGCTGGCTGGCTGGAGGTATGGATGGATGGATGAATGGCTGGCTGGATGGCTGGATGGAGAGATGGATGAATGCATGGATGGCTGGATGGATGGCTGGATGGAGGGATGGCTGGATGGATGGCTGGCTGGAGGGATGGATGGATGGATGTATGGCTGGATGGATGGCTGGATGGAAGGCTGGATGGATGGATGGCTGGATGGATGGCTGGCTGGAGGGACGGATCGATGGATGGATGGCTGGATGGATGGCTGGATGGATGACTCGCTGGTGTGATGGATGGATGGATGGATGGCTGGATGGATGGCTGGATGGATGGATGGCTTGATGGATGGCTGGATGGATGGATGGATGGATGGCTGGATGGATGGATGGTTGGATGGATGGATGGCTGGTTGGCTGGATGGCTGGATGGATGGATGGCTGGATGGATGGCTGGATGGATGGATGGATGGATGGATGGATGGCTGGATGCATGGCTGGATGGAGGGATGGCTGGATGGATGGCTGGCGGGGGTGACGGATGGATGGATGGCTGGATGAATGGCTGTATGGAGGGATGGCTGGATGGATGGCTGGCTGGAGGGATGGAAGGATGGTGGATGGCTGGATGGATGGCTGGATGGATGGCTAGATGTCTGGATGGCTGGCTGGATGGATGGATGGATGGATGGCTGGTTGGCTGGATGGATGGATGGGTGGCTGGTAGAATTGCTGGATGGATGGATGGATTGATAGATGGCTAGATGGATAGATGAATGGATGGCTGAATGGATGGCTGAATGGATGGCTGGATGGATGGCTGGATGGATGGATTGATGGATGGATGGCTGGATGGATTGGTGGATGGATGGATGGCTGGATGGATGGCTGGCTGGAGGGATGGATGGTTGGATGGCTGGCTGGAGGGATGGATGGATGGATGGCTGGATGGATGGCTGGCTGGAGGGATGGATGGATGGATGGCTGGATGGATGGATGGCCGAATGGATGGCTGGATGAAGGGATGGATGGATGGATGGATTGCTGAATGGATGGCTGGATGGATGGATGGCTGGATGGATGGCTGGCTGGAGGGATGGATTAATGGATGGATGGATGGATGGATGGCTGGATGGCTGGATGGATGGCTGGCTGGGCGGATGGATTGATGGATGGATGGCTGGATGGATGGCTGGATGGATGGATGGCTGGATGGCTGGCTGGCTGGAGGTATGGATGGATGGATGAATGGCTGGATGGATGGCTGGATGGAGAGATGGAAGAATGCATGGATGGCTGGATGGATGGCTGGATGGAGGGATGGCTGGATGGATGGCTGGCTGGAGGGATGGATGGCTCGATGGATGGATGTCCGGATGGATGGCTGGCTGGAGGGATGGATGGATGGCTGGATGGATGGATGGCTGGATGGATGGCTGGCTGGAGGGATGGATGGATGAATGGATGGCTCGATGGATGGCTGGATGGATGGATGGCTGGATGAATGGCTGGCTGGAGGGATGGATGGATGGATGGCTGGATGGATGGCTGGATGGATGGATGGCTGGTTGGATGACTGGCTGGAGGGATGGATGGATGTATGGATGGCTGGATGGGCGGCTGGATGGATTGATGGCTGGATGGATGGCTGGATGGAGGGAAGGATGGATGGATGGATGGCTGGATGGAAGGCTGGATGGATGGATGGCTGGATGGATGGCTGGCTGGAGGGACGGATGGATGGATGGCTGGATGGATGGCTGGATGGATGGATGGCTGAATGGATGGCTGGCGGGAGGGATGGATGGATGGATGGATGGCTGGATGGATGGCTGGATGGATGGATGGCTGGATGGATGGCTGGCTGGAGGGATGGATGGATGGATGGCTGGATGGATGGATGGCCGAATAGATGGCTGGCTGAATGGATGGATGGATGGATGGATTGCTGAATGGATGGCTGGATGGATGGATGGCTGGATGGATGGCTGGCTGGAGGGATGGATTAATGGATGGATGGATGGATGGATGGCTGGATGGCTGGATGGCTGGATGGATGTCTGGCTGGGCGGATGGATTGATGGATGGATGGCTGGATGGATGGCTGGATGGATGGATGGATGGATGGCTGGCTGGCTGGAGGTATGGATGGATGGATGAATGGCTGGATGGATGGCTGGATGGAGAGATGGATGAATGCATGGATGGCTGGATGGATGGATGGATGGAGGGATGGCTGGATGGATGGCTGGCTGGAGGGATGGATGGATGGATGTATGGCTGGATGGATGGCTGGATGGAAGGCTGGATGGATGGATGGCTGGATGGATGGCTGGCTGGAAGGACGGATCGATGGATGGATGGCTGGATGGATGGCTGGATGGATGACTCGCTGGCGGGATGGATGGATGGATGGATGGATGGATGGATGGCTGGATGGATGGATGGCTTGATGGATGGCTGGATGGATGGATGGATGGATGGCTGGATGGATGGATGGTTGGATGGATGGATGGCTGGATGGCTGGAAGGCTGGATGGATGGATGGCTGGATGGATGAATGGATGGATGGAAGGATGGATGGATGGATGGATGGCTGGATGCATGGCTGGATGGAGGGATGGCTGGATGGATGGCTGGCGGGGGTGACGGATGGATGGATGGCTGGATGAATGGCTGTATGGAGGGATGGCTGGCTGGACGGCTGGCTGGATGGTTGGATGGCTGGATGGATGGATGGATGGACGGATGGATGGAGGGATGGCTGGGTGGATGGCTGGCTGGAGGGATGGTTGGATGGATGGATGGCTGGATGGCTGGAAGGCTGGATGGATGGATGGCTGGATGGATGGCTGGATGGATGGATGGATGGCTGGATGGATGGATGGCTGGATGGATGGCTGGCTGGAGGGACGGAAGGATGGATGGCTGGATGGATGGCTGGATGGATGGATGGCTGAATGGATGGCTGGCGGGAGGGATGGATGGATGGATGGATGCATGGCTGGATGGAAGGCTGGATGGATGGATGGCTGGATGGATTGCTGGCTGGAGGGATGGATAGATGGATGGCTGGATGGATGGATGGCCGAATGGATGGCTGGCTGAAGGGATGGATGGATGGATGGATTGCTGAATGGATGGCTGGATGGATGGATGGCTGGATGGATGGCTGGCTGGAGGGATGGATTAATGGATGGATGGATGGATGGATGGATGGCTGGATGGCTGGATGGATGTCTGGCTGGGCGGATGGATTGATGGATGGATGGCTGGATGGATGGCTGGATGGATGGATGGATGGATGGCTGGCTGGCTGGAGGTATGGATGGATGGATGAGTGGCTGCATGGATGGCTGGATGGAGAGATGGATGAATGCATGGATGGCTGGATGGATAGCTGGATGGAGGGATGGCTGGATGGATGGCTGGCTGGAGGGATGGATGGATGGATGGATGGCTGGATGGATAGCTGGATGGAGGGATGGCTGGATGGATGGCTGGCTGGATGGATGAATGGCTGGATGGATGGCTAGATGGAGAGATGGATGAATGCATGGATGGCTGGATGGATGGCTGGATGGAGGGATGGCTGGATGGATGGCTGGCTGGATGGATGAATGGCTGGATGGATGGCTAGATGGAGAGATGGATGAATGCATGGATGGCTGGATGGATGGCTGGATGGAGGGATGGCTGGATGGATGGCTGGCTGGAGGGATGGATGGATGGCTGGATGGATGGCTGGATGGCTGGATGGATGGCTTGCTAGAGGGATGGATGGATGGATGGATGTATAGCTGGATGGGTGGCTGGATGGATGGATGGCTGGATGAATGGCTGGCTGGAGGGATGGATGGATGGATGGATGGCAGGATGGATGGCTGGATGGATGGATGGCTGGATGGATGACTCGCTGGCGGAATGGATGGATGGATGGTTGGATGGTTGGATGGCTGGATGGATGCATGGCTTGATGGATGGCTGGAAGGATGGATGGATGGATGGCTGGCAGGCTGAAGGGATGGATGGATGGATGGATGGCTGAATGGACGGCTGGATGGATGGATGGCTTGATGGATGGCTGGCTGGAGGGATGGATTGATGAATGGATGGCTGGATGGATAGCTGGATGGATGGCTGGATGGATGGCTGGCTGGTGGGATGGATGGATGGATGGATAGCTGGATGGAGGGATGGCTGGATGGTTGGCTGGCTGGAGGGATGGATGGATGGATTGATGGCTGGATGGATGGCTGGATGGAGGGATGGCTGGATGACTGGCTGGCTAGAGGGATGGATGGCTGGATGGATGGCTGGATGGATGGATGGCTTAATGACCGGCTGGAAGGAGGGATGGATGGATGGATGGATGGCTGGATGGATGGATGGATGGCTGGATGTATGGCTGGCTGGAGAGATGGATGAATGGTGGATGGCTGGATGGATGGCTGAATGAATGGATGGCTGGATGAATGGCTTGCTGGAGGGATGGATGGTTGGATGGCTGGATGGATGGCTGAATGGATGGATGGCTGGATGAATGGCTGGCTGGAGGGATGGATGGATGGATGGATGGCTGGATGGATGGCTGGATGGATGGATGGCTGGTTGGATGACTGGCTGGAGGGATGGATGGATGGATGGATGTCTGGATGGGTGGCTGGATGGATGGATGGCTGGTTGAATGGCTGGCTGGAGGGAAGGATGGTTGGATGGATGGCTGGATGGAAGGCTGGATGGATGGATGGCTGGATGGATGGCTGGCTGGAATGACTGATGGATTGATGGATGGCTGGATGGATGGCTGGATGGATGGATGGCTGAATGGATGGCTGGCGGGAGGGATGGATGGATGGATGGATGGATGGCTGGATGGATGGCTGGATGGATGGATGGCTGGATGGATGGCTGGCTGGAGGGATGGATGGATGGATGGCTGGATGGATGGATGGCCGAATGGATGGCTGGATGAAGGGATGGATGGATGGATGGATTGCTGAATGGATGGCTGGATGGATGGATGGCTGGATGGATGGCTGGCTGGAGGGATGGATTAATGGATGGATGGATGGATGGATGGCTGGATGGCTGGATGGATGGCTGGCTGGGCGGATGGATTGATGGATGGATGGCTGGATGGATGGCTGGATGGATGGATGGCTGGATGGCTGGCTGGCTGGAGGTATGGATGGATGGATGAATGGCTGGATGGATGGCTGGATGGAGAGATGGAAGAATGCATGGATGGCTGGATGGATGGCTGGATGGAGGGATGGCTGGATGGATGGCTGGCTGGAGGGATGGATGGCTCGATGGATGGATGTCCGGATGGATGGCTGGCTGGAGGGATGGATGGATGGCTGGATGGATGGATGGCTGGATGGATGGCTGGCTGGAGGGATGGATGGATGAATGGATGGCTCGATGGATGGCTGGATGGATGGATGGCTGGATGAATGGCTGGCTGGAGGGATGGATGGATGGATGGCTGGATGGATGGCTGGATGGATGGATGGCTGGTTGGATGACTGGCTGGAGGGATGGATGGATGTATGGATGGCTGGATGGGCGGCTGGATGGATTGATGGCTGGATGGATGGCTGGATGGAGGGAAGGATGGATGGATGGATGGCTGGATGGAAGGCTGGATGGATGGATGGCTGGATGGATGGCTGGCTGGAGGGACGGATGGATGGATGGCTGGATGGATGGCTGGATGGATGGATGGCTGAATGGATGGCTGGCGGGAGGGATGGATGGATGGATGGATGGCTGGATGGATGGCTGGATGGATGGATGGCTGGATGGATGGCTGGCTGGAGGGATGGATGGATGGATGGCTGGATGGATGGATGGCCGAATAGATGGCTGGCTGAATGGATGGATGGATGGATGGATTGCTGAATGGATGGCTGGATGGATGGATGGCTGGATGGATGGCTGGCTGGAGGGATGGATTAATGGATGGATGGATGGATGGATGGCTGGATGGCTGGATGGCTGGATGGATGTCTGGCTGGGCGGATGGATTGATGGATGGATGGCTGGATGGATGGCTGGATGGATGGATGGATGGATGGCTGGCTGGCTGGAGGTATGGATGGATGGATGAATGGCTGGATGGATGGCTGGATGGAGAGATGGATGAATGCATGGATGGCTGGATGGATGGATGGATGGAGGGATGGCTGGATGGATGGCTGGCTGGAGGGATGGATGGATGGATGTATGGCTGGATGGATGGCTGGATGGAAGGCTGGATGGATGGATGGCTGGATGGATGGCTGGCTGGAAGGACGGATCGATGGATGGATGGCTGGATGGATGGCTGGATGGATGACTCGCTGGCGGGATGGATGGATGGATGGATGGATGGATGGATGGCTGGATGGATGGATGGCTTGATGGATGGCTGGATGGATGGATGGATGGATGGCTGGATGGATGGATGGTTGGATGGATGGATGGCTGGATGGCTGGAAGGCTGGATGGATGGATGGCTGGATGGATGAATGGATGGATGGAAGGATGGATGGATGGATGGATGGCTGGATGCATGGCTGGATGGAGGGATGGCTGGATGGATGGCTGGCGGGGGTGACGGATGGATGGATGGCTGGATGAATGGCTGTATGGAGGGATGGCTGGCTGGACGGCTGGCTGGATGGTTGGATGGCTGGATGGATGGATGGATGGACGGATGGATGGAGGGATGGCTGGGTGGATGGCTGGCTGGAGGGATGGTTGGATGGATGGATGGCTGGATGGCTGGAAGGCTGGATGGATGGATGGCTGGATGGATGGCTGGATGGATGGATGGATGGCTGGATGGATGGATGGCTGGATGGATGGCTGGCTGGAGGGACGGAAGGATGGATGGCTGGATGGATGGCTGGATGGATGGATGGCTGAATGGATGGCTGGCGGGAGGGATGGATGGATGGATGGATGCATGGCTGGATGGAAGGCTGGATGGATGGATGGCTGGATGGATTGCTGGCTGGAGGGATGGATAGATGGATGGCTGGATGGATGGATGGCCGAATGGATGGCTGGCTGAAGGGATGGATGGATGGATGGATTGCTGAATGGATGGCTGGATGGATGGATGGCTGGATGGATGGCTGGCTGGAGGGATGGATTAATGGATGGATGGATGGATGGATGGATGGCTGGATGGCTGGATGGATGTCTGGCTGGGCGGATGGATTGATGGATGGATGGCTGGATGGATGGCTGGATGGATGGATGGATGGATGGCTGGCTGGCTGGAGGTATGGATGGATGGATGAGTGGCTGCATGGATGGCTGGATGGAGAGATGGATGAATGCATGGATGGCTGGATGGATAGCTGGATGGAGGGATGGCTGGATGGATGGCTGGCTGGAGGGATGGATGGATGGATGGATGGCTGGATGGATGGCTGGATGGCTGGATGGATGGCTTGCTGGAGGGATGGAAGGATGGATGGATGGATATCTGGACGGATGGCTGGATGGATGGATGGCTGGATGAATGGCTGGCTGGAGGGATGGATGGATGGATGGATGGCAGGATGGATGGCTGGATGGATGGCTGGATGGATGACTCGCTGGCGGGATGAATGGATGGATGGATGGCTGGATGGATGGCTGGATGGATGGATGGCTTGATGGATGGCTGGATGGATTGATGGATGGATGGCTGGATGGATGGCTGGATGGATGGATGGATGGATGGCTGGCTGGCTGGAGGTATGGATGGATGGATGAATGGCTGGATGGACGGCTGGATGGAGAGATGGATGAATGCATGGATGGCTGGATGGATGGCTGGATGGAGGGATGGCTGGATGGATGGCTGGCTGGAGGGATGGATGGATGGATGTATGGCTGGATGGATGGCTGGATGGAAGGCTGGATGGATGGATGGCTGGATGGATGGCTGGCTGGAGGGACGGATCGATGGATGGATGGCTGGATGGATGGCTGGATGGATGACTCGCTGGTGTGATGGATGGATGGATGGATGGCTGGATGGATGGCTGGATGGATGGATGGCTTGATGGATGGCTGGATGGATGGATGGATGGATGGCTGGATGGATGGATGGTTGGATGGATGGATGGCTGGTTGGCTGGATGGCTGGATGGATGGATGGCTGGATGGATGGCTGGATGGATGGATGGATGGATGGATGGATGGCTGGATGCATGGCTGGATGGAGGGATGGCTGGATGGATGGCTGGCGGGGGTGACGGATGGAAGGATGGCTGGATGAATGGCTGTATGGAGGGATGGCTGGATGGATGGCTGGCTGGAGGGATGGAAGGATGGTGGATGGCTGGATGGATGGCTGGATGGATGGCTAGATGTCTGGATGGCTGGCTGGATGGATGGATGGATGGATGGCTGGTTGGCTGGATGGATGGATGGGTGGCTGGTAGAATTGCTGGATGGATGGATGGATTGATAGATGGCTGGATGGATAGATGAATGGATGGCTGAATGGATGGCTGAATGGATGGCTGGATGGATGGCTGGATGGATGGATTGATGGATGGATGGCTGGATGGATTGGTGGATGGATGGATGGCTGGATGGATGGCTGGCTGGAGGGATGGATGGTTGGATGGCTGGCTGGAGGGATGGATGGATGGTTGGCGGTTTGAACGCTGGATAGATGGATGGCTGGATGGATGGCTGGCTGGAGGGATGGATGGATGGATGGGTGGCTGGATGGATGGCTGGATGGATGGATGTCCGGATGGATGGCTGGCTGGAGGGATGGATGGATGGGTGGATGGATGGGTGGCTGGATGGATGGATGGCTGGATGGATGGCTGGCTGGAGGGATGGATGGATGGATTGATGGCTCGATGGATGGCTGGATGGATGGATGGCTGGATGGCTGGCTGGATGAAGTGATGGATTGATGGATGGATGGCTGGATGGATGGCTGGATGGATGGCTGGATGGATTGCTGGCTGGAGGAATGGATGGATTAATGGATGGCTGGACGGATGGCTGGATGGATGGAAGGCTGGATGGATGGCTGGCTGCAGGGATGGATGGATGGATGGATGGCTGAATGGATGGCTAGATCGATGGATGGATGGATGGCTGGCTGGAGGGATGGAGTCATGGATGGATGTCTGGATGGATGGCTAGATGGAAGGATGGCTGGATGCATGGCTGGCTGGAGGGATGGATTGATGGATGGATGGCTGGATGGCTGGCTGGATGGATGGCTGGCTGGAGGGATGGATGGATGGATGGATGGCTGGAAGGATGGATGGCTGGATGGATGGCTGGCTGGAGGGATGGATGGATGGATGGATGGCTGGATGGATGGCTGGACGGATGGATGGCTGGATGGATGGCTGGCTGGAGGGATGGATGGATGGATGGATGGCTGGATGGATGGCTGGATGGATGGATGGCTGGATGGATGGCTGGCTGAAGGAATGGATGGATGGTTGGCTGGCTGGAGTGATGGATGGATGGATGGATGACTGGATGGATGGCTGGCTGGAGGGATGCATGGATGGATGGATGGCTGGATGGACGGCTGGTTTGGATGGATGGCTTGATGGATGGCTGGCTGGAGGGATGGATTGATGGATGGATGGCTGTATGGGGGGATGGCTGGATGGTTGGCTGGCTGGATGGATGGATGGATGGATGGATGGCTGGATGGATGGCTGGATGGACGGATGGCTGGATGGATGGCTGGCTGGAGGGATGGATGGATGGCTGGATGGATGGCTGAATGGATGGATGGCTTAATGGCTGGCTGGCTGGAGGGATGGATGGATGGATGGATGGCTGGATGAATGGCTGAATGGATGGATGGCTGGATGTATGGCTGGCTGGAGAGATGGATGGACGGATGGCTGGATGGATGGCTGGATGGAGGAATGGATGGATGGATGGCTGGCTAGAAGGTTGGATGGATGGATGGATGGCTGGATTGATGGCTGGATGGATGGACGGCTGGATGGATGGCTGGCTGAAAGGTTGGATGGATGGATGGATGGCTGGATGGATGGCTGGATGGATGGATGGCTGGATGGATGGCTGGCTGAAGGAATGAATGGATGGATGGATGGACGGATGGATGGATGGCTGGATGGATGGATGTCTGGATGGGTGGCTGAATGGATGGCTGGATGGATGGATGGCTGGAATGATATCTGGCTGGAGGGATGGATGGATGGATCGATGGCTGGATGGATGGCTGGATGGATGGATGGCTGGAGGGATGGGTGGATGGATGGATGGCTGGATGGAGCGATGACTGAATGGTTGGCTGGCTGAATGGCTGGACGGATGGATGGCTGGATGGATGGCTGGCTGGAGGGATGGATGGATGGATGGCTGGATGGATGGCTGGATAGATGGATGGCTGGATGGATGGCTGGCTGGAGGAATGGATGGATGGATGGATGGCTGGATTGATGGCTGAATGGATGGCTGGATGGATGGATGGTTGGATGGATAGCTGGCTGGAGGGATGGATGGATGGATGGATGGTTGGATGGACGGCAGGATGTATGGATGGCTGGATGGATGGCTGGCTGGAGGGATGGATGGATGGATGGCTGGATGGATGGCTGTCTGGAGGAATGGATGGATGGATGGATGGCTGGATTGATGGCTGGATGGATGGATGGCTGGATGGATGGCTGAATGGATGGCTGGATGGATGAATGGCTGGATGAATAGCTGGCTGGAGGGATGGATGGATGGATGGATGGTTGGATGGACGGCTGGATGGATGGGTGGCTGGATGGATGGCTGGCTGGATGGACGGCTGGATGGATGGCTGGCTGAAAGGTTGGATGGATGGATGGATGGCTGGATGGATGGCTGGATGGATGGATGGCTGGATGGATGGCTGGCTGAAGGAATGAATGGATGGATGGATGGATGGCTGGATGGATGGCTGGATGGATGGATGTCTGGATGGGTGGCTGAATGGATGGCTGGATGGATGGATGGCTGGAATGATATCTGGCTGGAGGGATGGATGGATGGATCGATGGCTGGATGGATGGCTGGATGGATGGATGGCTGGAGGGATGGGTGGATGGATGGATGGCTGGATGGAGCGATGACTGAATGGTTGGCTGGCTGGATGGCTGGACGGATGGATGGCTGGATGGATGGCTGGCTGGAGGGATGGATGGATGGATGGCTGGATGGATGGCTGGATAGATGGATGGCTGGATGGATGGCTGGCTGGAGGAATGGATGGATGGATGGATGGCTGGATTGATGGCTGGATGGATGGATGGCTGGATGGATGGCTGAATGGATGGCTGGATGGATGGATGGTTGGATGGATAGCTGGCTGGAGGGATGGATGGATGGATGGATGGTTGGATGGACGGCAGGATGGATGGATGGCTGGATGGATGGCTGGCTGGAGGGATGGATGGATGGATGGCTGGATGGATGGCTGTCTGGAGGAATGGATGGATGGATGGATGGCTGGATTGATGGCTGGATGGATGGATGGCTGGATGGATGGCTGAATGGATGGCTGGATGGATGGATGGCTGGATGGATAGCTGGCTGGAGGGATGGATGGATGGATGGATGGTTGGATGGACGGCTGGATGGATGGGTGGCTGGATGGATGGCTGGCTGGAGGGATGGATTGATGAATGGATGGCTGGTTGGATGGCTGGATGGATGGATGGCTGGATGGATGGCTGGCTGGAGGGATGGATGGATGGATGGATGGCTGGTTGGAGGGATGGCTGGATGGAGGGTTGGCTGGATGGTTGGCTGGCTGGAGGGATGGATGAATGGATGGATGGCTGGATGGATGGCTGGCTGGAGGGATGGATGGATGGCTGGATGGACTGCTGGATGGATGGATGGCTGGATGGATGGCAGGCTGGAGGGATGGATTGATGGATGGATGGCTGGATCGATGGCTGGATGGATCTATGGCTGGATGGATGGCTGGCTGGAGGGATGGATGGATGGATGGCTGGATGGAGGGATGACTGGATGGTTGGCTGGCTGGAGTGATGGATGGATGGATGGATGACTGGATGGATGGCTGGCTGGAGGGATGCATGGATGGATGGATGGCTGGATGGACGGC